>NC_040887.2:15939292-16098010 GCF_900634795.4 Betta splendens | reverse complement strand
TTGTCGGTGCTCAGGCTGTAAGATAGGTCTGCTTTAGATCATCAAAGACAGACATCTGCTTGTGGCATTTCTGGAATATAGATCAGCTGGATCAGGCCAGAAAATGTTTCACAACAGCTGTAGGCAATTTATTTGCTTAAATCTGATGTTGTGATCCTAACATTAGGGGAGAGGTGTCTGATTTGAGGTTGAGAAACGGTTTTGAAACCAAACCTCTACAAAAATCTTGTCCAACAAATGATTCATAATAATGGCAAACCCTGATAGTCAATGATACTAAGAATAATTGAATACTGGGACAGTGATTTCATACAAAGAGAATAAACATCTGTTGAGTTCAATAAGACTGCTAACCACGAATGGACTTGAACCCTTAATATTCTGATCTGAAGTCAGACGCCTTATCCATTAGGCCATGTGGTCACGAAAAGCACCCTTCTCAGTGAACTGGGGGAGTAGATCTTTTGTGGTACTCTTGATGGATAACCCTTTTTTATGCATTTAGGCACTTTTCATTGTTTTAAAAGCAACATATATATGATCAATACGTGTCCGGTTAGCTCAGATGGTTAGAGCGTGGTGCTAATAACGCCAAGGCCATGGGTTCAACCCCCATACTGGCCATCTACTGTTGCAAACGCACATTTGTTTTGCCAGCAATGATGAGCCGTGTTGTTTGTCGATGCTCGGGCTGTAAGATAGGTCTTCTTTAGATCATCAGAAGACAGACATCTGCTTGTGGCATTTCTAGAATATAGATCAACTCGAATCAGGTAGACAATTTTTCACAACAGCTCTAGACAATTTTTTGCTTAATTTACTCTTTACCATTGCAAGCACATATTTCTTTTGCCAGCAATGATGAGATCTGTTGTTTTTTGATGTTCGGGGTGTAAGATAGGTCTCCTTTAGATCATCAGAAGACAGACATCTGCTTGTGGCATTTCTGGAATATAGATCAGCTGGAATCGGGCAGAAATGTTTCACAACAGCTGTAGGCAATTTATTTGCTTAAATCTGATGTTGTGATCCTAACATTAGGGAGAGGTGTCTGATTTGAGGTTGAGAAACGGTTTTGAAACCAAATCTCTACAAAAATCTTGTCCAACAAATGATTCATAATAATGGCAACACCCTGATAGTCAATGATACTAAGAATAATTGAATATACTGGGACAGTGATTTCATACAAAGAAAATCAACATCTGTTGAGTTCAATAAGACTGCTAACCACGAATGGACTTGAACCCTTAATATTCTGATCTGAACTCAGACGCCTTATCCATTAGGCCATGTGGTCACGAAAAGCACCTTTCTCAGTGAACTGGGGGAGTAGATCTTTTGTGGTACTCTTGATGGATAACCCTTTTTTATGCATTTAGGAACTGTTCATTGTTTCAAAAGCAACATAAATATAATCAACGTGGCCGGTTAGCTCAGCTGGTTAGAGAGTGGTGCTAATAACGCCAAGGCCATGGGTTCAACCCCCATACTGGCCATCTACTCGCAAACGCACATTTGTTTTGCCAGCAATGATGAGCCGTGTTGTTTGTCGATGCTCGGCCTGTAAGATAGGTCTCTTTAGATCATTAGAAGACAGACATCTGCTTTGGCATTTCTAGAATATAGATCAACTCGAATCAGGTAGACAATTTTCACAACAGCTCTAGACAATTTTTTGCTTAATTTACTCTTTACCATTGCAAGCACATATTTCTTTTGCCAGCAATGATGAGATCTGTTGTTTTTGATGTTCGGGGTGTAAGATAGGTCTGCCTTTAGATCATCAGAAGACAGACATCTGCTTGTGGCATTTCTGGAATATAGATCAGCTGGAATCAGGCAGAAAATGTTTCACAACAGCTGTAGGCAATTTATTTGCTTAAATCTGATGTTGTGATCCTAACATTAGGGAGAGGTGTCCTGATTTGAGGTTGAGAAACGGTTTTTGAAAACCAAACCTCTACAAAAATCTTGTTCAACAAATGATTCATAATAATGGCAACACCCTGATAGGTCAATGATACTAAGATAATTAAACATACTGGGACAGTGATTCACACAAAAGAGAAACAACATCTGTTGAGTTCATGAGACTGCTAACCACGAAGGGACTTGAACCCTTATCTTCTGATCCGAAGTCTGACGCCTTATCCATTAGGCCACGTGGTCACGAAGGCACCCTTCTCAAGTGAACTGGGGGACTAGATCTTTCGTGGTACTCTTGATGGATAAGCCTTTTTATGCATTTAGGCACTGTTTATTGTTTCAAAAGCAACATATATATGATCAATACGTGTCCTGTTAGCTCAGCTGGTTAGAGCGTGATTCTAATAACGCCAAGGCCATGGTTCAACCCCCATACTGGCCATCTACTGTTGCAAATGCGCATTTGTTTGCCAGCAATGATGAGCCGTGGTGTTGTCGGTGCTCAGGCTGTAAGATAGGTCTGCTTTAGATCATCAGAAGACAGACATCTGCTTGTGGCATTTCTGGAATATAGATCAGCTGGAATCAGGCAGAAAATGTTTCACAACAGCTGTAGGCAATTTATTTGCTTAAATCTGATGTTGTGATCCTAACATTAGGGAGAGGTGTCTGATTGAGGTTGAGAAACGGTTTTGAAACCAAACCTCTACAAAAAATCTTGTCCAACAAATGATTCATAATAATGGCAAATCCCTGATAGTCAATGATACTAAGAATAATTGAATATACTGGGACAGTGATTTCATACAAAGAGAATCAACATCTGTTGAGTTCAATAAGACTGCTAACCACGAATGGACTTGAACCCTTAATATTCTGATCTGAAGTCAGACGCCTTATCCTATTAGGCCATGTGGTCACGAAAAGCACCCTTCTCAGTGAACTGGGGGAGTAGATCTTTTGTGGTACTCTTGATGGATAAGCCTTTTTTATGCATTTAGGCACTTTTTATTGTTTTAAAAGCAACATATGTATGATCAAATGTGGCCGGTTAGCTCAGCTGGTTAGAGTGTGGTGCTAATAACGCCAAGGCCATGGGTTCAACCCCCATACTGGCCATCTAATGTTGCAAATGCACATTTGTTTTGCCAGCAATGATGAGCCGTGTTGTTTGTCGGTGCTCAGGCTGTAAGATAGGTCTGCTTTAGATCATTAGAAGACAGACATCTGCTTTTGGCATTTCTAGAATATAGATCAACTCGAATCAGGTAGAAAATTTTTCACAACAGCTCTAGACAATTTTTTGCTTAATTTACTCTTTACTATTGCAAGCACATATTTCTTTTGCCAGCAATGATGAGATCTGTTGTTTGTTGATGTTCGGGGTGTAAGATAGGTCTGCTTTAGATCATCAGAAGACAGACATCTGCTTGTGGCATTTCTGGAATATAGATCAGCTGGAATCAGGCAGAAATGTTTCACAACAGCTGTAGGCAATTTATTTGCTTAAATCTGATGTTGTGATCCTAACATTAGGGAGAGGTGTCTGATTTGAGGTTGAGAAACGGTTTTGAAACCAAACCTCTACAAAAATCTTGTTCAACAAATGATTCATAATAATGGCAACACCCTGATAGTCAATGATACTAAGAATAATTAAACATACTGGGACAGTGATTTCATACAAAGAGAAACAACATCTGTTGAGTTCAATGAGACTGCTAACCACGAAGGGACTTGAACCCTTAATCTTCTGATCCGAAGTCAGACGCCTTATCCATTAGGCCACGTGGTCACGAAAGGCACCCTTCTCAGTGAACTGGGGGACTAGATCTTTCGTGGTACTCTTGATGGATAAGCCTTTTTTATGCATTTAGGCACTGTTTATTGTTTCAAAAGCAACATATATGATCAATACGTGTCCTGTTAGCTCAGCTGGTTAGAGCGTGGTGCTAATAACGCCAAGGCCATGGGTTCAACCCCCATATTGGCCATCTACTGTTGCAAACGCACATTTGTTTTGCCAGCAATGATGAGCCGTGTTGTTTGTCGATGCTCGGGCTGTAAGATAGGTCTTCTTTAGATCATTAGAAGACAGACATCTGCTTGTGGCATTTCTAGAATATAGATCAACTCGAATCAGGTAGACAATTTTTCACAACAGCTCTAGACAATTTTTTGCTTAATTTACTCTTTACCATTGCAAGCACATATTTCTTTTGCCAGCAATGATGAGATCTGTTGTTTTTTGATGTTCGGGGTGTAAGATAGGTCTCCTTTAGATCATCAGAAGACAGACATCTGCTTGTGGCATTTCTGGAATATAGATCAGCTGGAATCAGGCAGAAAATGTTTCACAACAGCTGTAGGCAATTTATTTGCTTAAATCTGATGTTGTGATCCTAACATTAGGGAGAGGTGTCTGATTTGAGGTTGAGAAACGGTTTTGAAACCAACTCTCTACAAAAAATCTTGTCTCAACAATGATTCATAACAATGGCAAAACCCTGATAGTCAATGATACTAAGAATAATTGAACATAATGGGACAGTGATTTCATACAAAGAGAAACAACATCTGTTGAGTTCAATGAGACTGCTAACCACGAAGGGACTTGAACCCTTAATCTTCTGATCCGAAGTCAGACGCCTTATCCATTTGGCCACGTGGTCACCAAAGGCACCCTTCTCAGTGAACTGGGGGACTAGATCTTTCGTGGTACTCTTGATGGATAAGCCTTTTTTATGCATTTAGGCACTTTTTATTGTTTTAAAAGCAACATATGTATGATCAAATGTGGCCGGTTAGCGCTCAGCTGGTTAGAGTGTGGTGCTAATAACGCCAAGGCTATGAGGGTTCAACCCCCATACTGGCCCATCTACTGTTGCAAATGCGATTTGTTTTGCCAGCAATGATGATGGCCGTGGTGTTTGTCGGTGCTCAGGCTGTAAGATAGTCTGCTTTAGATCATCAGAAGACAGACATCTGCTTGGGCATTTCTGGAATATAGATCAGCTGGAATCAGGCAGAAAAGGGTATTCACAACAGCTGTAGGCAATTTATTTGCTTAATTTACTCTTTACCATTGCAAGCTCATATTTCTTTTGCCAGCAATGATGAGATCTGTTGTTTTTTGATGTTCGGGGTGTAAGATAGGTCTCCTTTAGATCATCAGAAGACAGACATCTGCTTGTTGCATTTCTGGAATATAGATCAGCTGGAATCAGGGCAGAAAAATGTTTCACAACAGCTGTAGGCAATTTATTTTCTTAAATCTGATGTTGTGATCCTAACATTATGGAGAGGTGTCTGATTTGAGGTTGAGAAACGGTTTTGAACCAAACCTCTACAAAAATCTTGTCCAACAAATGATTCATAATAATGGCAAAACCCTGATAGTCAATGATACTAAGAATAATTGAACATACTGGGGACAGTGATTTCATACAAGAGAGAAACAACATCTGTTGAGTTCAATGAGACTGCTAACCACGAAGGGACTTGAACCCTTAATCTTCTGATCCGAAGTCAGACGCCTTATCCATTTGGCCACGTGGTCACCAAAGGCACCCTTCTCAGTGAACTGGGGGACTAGATCTTTCGTGGTACTCTTGATGGATAAGCCTTTTTTATGCATTTAGGCACTTTTTATTGTTTTAAAAAGCAACATATGTATGATCAATGTGGCCGGTTAGCTCAGCTGGTTAGAGTGTGGTGCTAATAACGCCAAGGCTATGGGTTCAACCCCATACTGGCCATCTACTGTTGCAAATGCGCATTTGTTTTGCCAGCAATGATGAGCCGTGGTGTTTGTCGGTGCTCAGGCTGTAAGATAGGTCTGCTTTAGATCATCAGAAGACAGACATCTGCTGTGGCATTTCTGGAATATAGATCAGCTGGAATCAGGCAGAAAATGTTTCACAACACGCTGTAGGCAATTTATTTGCTTAAATCTGATGTTGTGATCCTAACATTAGGGAGAGGTGTCTGATTTGATGTTGAAGAAACTGTTTTGAAACCAAACCTCTACAAAAATCTTGTCCAACAAATGATTCATAATAATGGCAAATCCCTGATAGTCAATGATACTAAGAATAATTGAATATACTGGGACAGTGATTTCATACAAAGAGAATCAACATCTGTTGAGTTCAATAAGACTGCTAACCACGAATGGACTTGTAACCCTTAATATTCTGATCTGACAGTCAGACGCCTTATCCATTAGGCCATGTGGTCACGAAAAGCACCCTTCTCAGTGAACTGGGGGAGTAGATCTTTGTGGTACTCTTGATGGATAACCCTTTTTATGCATTTAGGGCACTTTTTAATTGTTTTAAAAGCAACATATGTATGATCAAATGTGGCCGAGTTAGCTCAGCTGGTTAGACTGTGGTGCTAATAACGCCAAGTCCATGGGTTCAACCCCCATACTGGCCATCTACTGTTGCAAATGCGCATTTGTTTTGCCAGCAATGATGAGCCGTGTTGTTTGTCGATGCTCGTGCTGTAAGATAGGTCTTCTTTAGATCATCAGAAGACAGACATCTGCTTGTGGCATTTCTGGAATATAGATCAGCTAGGAATCAGGCAGAAAATGTTTCACAACAGCTGGTAGGCAATTTATTTGCTCTAATCTGATGTTGTAATCCTAACCTTAGGGAGAGGTGGTGTCTGATTTGAGGTTGAGAAACGGTTTTGAAACCAAACCTCTACAAAAATCGTTGTCCAACAAATGATGCAATAATAATGCAACACCCATGATAGTCAATGATACTAACAATAATTAAACATACTGGACAGTGATTTCATACAAAGAAACAACGTCTGTTGAGTTCAATGAGACTGCTAAACCACGAAGGGACTTGAACCCTTAATCTTCTGATCGAAGTCAGACGCCTTATCCATTAGGCCACGTGGTCACAAAAGGCCCATTCTCAAGTGAACTGGGGGACTAGATCTTTCGTGGTACTCTTGATGGATAAGCCTTTTTATGCATTTAGGAACTCGTTCTTGTTCAAAAAGCAACATATATATGATCTAAATCTGGCCGGTTAGCTCAGCTGGTTAGAGCATGGTGCTAATAAAACCAAGGCCATGGGTTCAACCCCCATACTAGCCTTCGACTATTACAAGCATATTTGTTTTGCCAGCAATGATGAGCTGTGTTGTTTGTCAATGCGCGGGGTGTGAGATAGGTCTGCTTTAGATCATCAGAAGACAGACATCTGCTTGTGGCATTTCTGGAACATTGATCAGCTGGATTCAGGCGAGAAAATGTTTCACAATAGCTGTAGGTAATTTATTTGCTTAAATCTGATGTTGTGATCCTAACATTAGGGAGAGGTGTCTGATTTGAGGTTGAGAAACGGTTTTGAAACCAAACCTCTACAAAAATCTTGCTCCAACAAATGAGTTCATAATAATGGCACACCCTGATAGTCAATGATACTAAGAATAATTGAACATACTGGGACAGTGATTTCATACAAAGAGAACAACATCTGTTGAGTTCAATAAGACTGCTAACTGCGAAGGGGACTTGAACCCTTATTCTTCTAAATCCGAAGTCAGATGCCTTAACCATTTTGGCCACGTGGTCACAAAAGCACCCTTCTCAGTGAACTGGGGGACTAGATCTTTCGTGGTACTCTTGATGGATAAGCCTTTTTTATGCATTTAGGCACTTTTTATTGTTTTAAAAGCAATATGTTGATCAAAATGTGGCCGGTTAGCTCAGCGGTTTAGAGCGTGGTGCTAATAAGGCCATGGGTTCAACCCCCATACTGGCCATCTACTGTTGCTAATGCACATTTGTTTTGCCAGCAATGATTGAAGCCGTGTTGTTTGTCGGTGCTCAGGGCTGTAAGATGAGGTCTGCTTTTAGATCATCAGAAGACAGACATCTGCTTGTTGGCATTTTCTGGAACATAGATCAGCTGGAATCAGGCGAAATGTTTCACAATAGCTGTAGGTAATTTATTATGCTTAAATCTGATGTTGTGATCCTAACATTAGGGAGAGGTGTCTGATTGAGGTTGAGAAAACGGTTTTGAAACCAAACCTCTACAAAAATCTTGTCCAACAAATGATGTCATAATAATGGCAACCACCCTGATAGTCAATGATACTAAGAATAATTGAACATTACTGGGACAGTGATTTCATACAAAGAGAAACAACAATCTGTTGAGTTCAATAAGACTGCTAACTGGCGAAGGGACTTGAACCCTATTCTTCTAATCCGAAGTCAGATGCCTTATCCATTGGCCACGTGGTCACAAAAGCACCTTCTCAGTGAACTGGGGGACTAGATCTTTCGTGGTACTCTTGATGGATAAGCCTTTTTATGCATTTAGGCACTTTTATTGTTTTAATAAGCAACATATGTATGATCAAATTTGGGCCGGTTAGCTCAGCTGGTTAGACTGTGGTGCGAATAAGGCCATGGGTTCACCCCCATACTGGCCATCTACTGTTGCTAATGCAATTTGTTTGCCAGCAATGATGAGCCGTGTTGTTTGTCGGTGCTCAGGCTGTAAGATAGGTCTGCTTTAGATCATCAGAAGACAGACATCTGCATTGTGGCATTTATGGAATATAGATCAGCTGGAATCAGGCAGGAAAATGTTTCACAACAGCTGTAGGCAATTTATTGCTTAAATCTGATGTTGTGATCCTAACATTAGGGAGAGGTGTCTGATTTGAGGTGAGAAACGGTTTTGAAACCAAACCTCTACAAACAATCTTGTCCAACAAATGATTCATAATAATGGCAACACCCTGATAGTCAATGATACTAAGAATAATTATACATACTGGGACAGTGATTATACAAAGAGAAACAACATCTGTTGAGTCAATGAGACTGCTAACCACGAAGGGACTTGAACCCTTAATCTTCTGATCCGAAGTCAGCACGCCTTATCCATTAGTCCACGTGGTCACAAAAGGCCACCCTTCTCAGTGAACTGGGGGACTAGATCTTTCGTGGTACTCTTGATGGATAAGCCTTTTTTATGCATTTAGGAACTGTTTATTGTTTCAAAAGCAACATATATATAATCAATAATGTGGCGGTTAGCTCAGCTGGTTAGAGCGTGGTGCTAATAACGCCAAGGCCATGGGTTCAACCCCCATACTGGCCATCTACTGTTGCAAGTGAGCATTTGTTTGCCAGCAATGATGAGCCGTGTTGTTTGTCGGTGCTCAGGCTGTAAGATAGGTCTGCTTTAGGATCATCAGAAGACAGACATCTGCTTTTGGCATTTCTGGATTATAGATCAGGCTGGAATCAGGCAGAAAATGTTTCACAACAGCTGTAGGCAATTTATTTGCTTAAATCTGATGTTGTGATCCTAACATTAGGGAGAGGTGTCTGATTTGAGGTTGAGAAACGGTTTTGAAACCAAACCTCTACAAAAATCTTGTTCAACAAATGATTTATAATATGGCAACACCCTGATAGTCAATGATACTAAGAATAATTAAACATACTGGGACAGTGATTTCATACAAAGAGAATACAACATCTGTTGAGTTCAATGAGACTGCTAACCACGAAGGGACTTGAACCTTAATCTTCTGATCCGAAATCAGACGCCTTATCCATTAGGCCACTGTGGTCACGAAAAGGCCACCCTTCTCAGTGAACTGTGGGGACTAGATTTTCGTGTACTCTTGATGGATAAGCCTTTTTTAGCATTTAGGCACTGTTTATTGTTTCAAAGCAAACATATATATGATCAATACGTGGCCTGTTAGCTCAGCTGGTTAGAGTGTGGTGCTAATAACGCCAAGGCCCATGGGTTCCAACCCCATACTGGCCATCTACTGTTGCAAACGCAATTTGTTTTGCCAGCAATGAGAGCGTGCTGTTTGTCGATGCTCGGGCCTGTAAGATAGGTCTTCTTTAGATCCTCAGAAGACAGACATCTGCTTGTGGCATTCTAGAATATAGATCAACTCGAATCAGGTAGACAAAATTTTTCACAACAGCTCTAGACAATTTTTTGCTTAATTTACTCTTTACCATTGCAAGCACATATTTCTTTTGCCAGCAATGATGAGATCTGTTGTTTTTTGATGTTCGGGGTGTAAGATAGGTCTCCTTTAGATCATCAGAAGACAGACATCTGCTTGTGGCATTTCTGGAATATAGATCAGCTGGAATCAGGCAGAAAATGTTTCACAACAGCTGTAGGCAATTTATTTTCTTAAATCTGATGTTGTGATCCTAACATTATGGAGAGGTGTCTGATTTGAGGTTGAGAACGGTTTTGAAACCCAAACCTCTACAAAAATCTTGTCCAACAAATGATTCATAATAATGGCACAACCCTGATAGTCAATGATACTAAGAATAATTGAACATACTGGGACAGTGATTTCATACAAAGAGAAACAACATCTGTTGAGTTCAATGAGACTGCTAACCACGAAGGGACTTGAACCGTTAATCTTCTGATCCGAAGTCAGACGCCTTATCCATTAGGCCACGTGGTCACGAAAGGCACCCTTCTCAGTGAACTGGGGGACTAGATCTTTCGTGGTACTCTTGATGGATAAGCCTTTTTTATGCATTTAGGCACTGTTTATTGTTTCAAAAGCAACATATATATGATCAATACGTGGCCTGTTAGCTCAGCTGGTTAGAGCGTGGTGCTAATAACGCCAAGGCCATGGGTTCAACCCCCATACTGGCCATCTACTGTTGCAAACGCACATTTGTTTTGCCAGCAATGATGAGCCGTGTTGTTTGTCGATGCTCGTGCTGTAAGATAGGTCTTCTTTAGATAATTAGAAGACAGACATCTGCTTTTGGCATTTCTAGAATATAGATCAACTCGATTCAGGTAGAAAATTTTTCACAACAGCTCTAGACAGTTTTTTGCTTAATTTACTCTTTACTATTGCAAGCACATATTTCTTTTGCCAGCAATGATGAGATCTGTTGCTTCTTGATGTTCGGGGTGTAAGATAGGTCTGCTTTAGATCATCAGAAGACAGACATCTGCTTGTGGCATTTCTGGATATAGATCAGCTGGAATCAGGCAGAAAATGTTTCACAACAGCTGTAGGCAATTTATTTGCTTAAATCTGATGTTGTGATCCTAACATTAGGGAGAGGTGTCTGATTTGAGGTTGAGAAACGGTTTTGAAACCAAACCTCTACAAAAATCTTGTTCAACAAATGATTCATAATAATGGCAACACCCTGATAGTCAATGATACTAAGAATAATTAAACATACTGGGACAGTGATTTCATACAAAGAGAAACAACATCTGTTGAGTCCAATGAGACTGCTAACCACGAATGGACTTGAACCCTTAATATTCTGATCTGAAGTCAGACGCCTTATCCATTAGGCCATGTGGTCACAAAAAGCACCCTTCTCAGTGAACTGGGGGAGTAGATCTTTTGTGGTACTCTTGATGGATAACCCTTTTTTATGCATTTAGGCACTGTTTATTGTTTCAAAGGCAAAATATATATGATCAATACGTGGCCTGTTAGCTCAGCTGGTTAGAGCGTGGTGCTAATAACGCCAAGGCCATGGGTTCAACCCCCATACTGGCCATCTACTGTTGCAAACGCACATTTGTTTTGCCAGCAATGATGAGCCGTGCTGTTTGTCGATGCTCGGGCTGTAAGATAGGTCTTCTTTAGATCATCAGAAGACAGACATCTGCTTGTGGCATTTCTAGAATATAGATCAACTCGAATCAGTTGAGACAATTTTTCACAACAGCTCTAGACAATTTTTTGCTTAATTTACTCTTTACCATTGCAAGCACATATTCTTTTGCCAGCAATGATGAGATCTGTTGTTTTTTGAGTTCGGGGTGTAAGATAGGTCTCTTTAGATCATCAGAAGACAGACATCTGCTTGTGGCATTTCTGGAATATAGATCAGCTGGAATCAGGCAGAAAATGTTCATCACAACAGCTTTAGGCAATTTTATTTGCTTAAATCTGATGTTGTGATCCTAACATTATGGAGAGGTGTCTGATTTGAGGTTGAGAAACGGTTTTGAAAAACCAAACCTCTACAAAAATCTTGTCCAACAAATGATTCATAATAATGCAAAACCCTGATAGTCAATGATACTAAGAATAATTGAACATACTGGGACAGTGATTTCATACAAAGAGAAACAACATTGTTGAGTTCAATAAGACTGCTACCACGAAGGGACTTGAACCCTTAATCTTCTGATCCGAAGTCAGACGCCTTATCCATATTAGGCCACGTGTCACGAAAGCACCCTTCTCAGTGAACGGGGGAGTAGATCTTTTGTGGTACTCTTGATGGATAAGCCTTTTTTATGCATTTAGGCACTTTTTATTGTTTTAAAAGCAACATATGTATGATCAAATGTGGCCGGTTGCTCAGCTGGTTAGAGTGTGGTGCTAATAACGCCAAGGCCATGGGTTCAACCCCCATACTGGCCATCTACTGTTGCAAATGCGCAATTTTGTTGTTTGCCAGCAATGATGAGCCGTGTTGTTTGTCGGTGCTCGGGCTGTTAAGATAGGTCTGCTTTAGATCATCAGAAGACAGACATCTGCTTGTGGCATTTTCTGGAATATAGATCAAGCTGGAATCAGGCAGAAAATGTTTCACAACAGCTGTAGGCAATTTATTTGCTTAAATCTGATGTTGTGTATCCTAACATTAGGGAGAGGTGGTCTGATTTGAGGTTGAAGAAACGGTTTTGAAACAAAACCTCTACAAAAATCTTGTCCAACAAATGATTCATAATAATGGCAACACCCTGATAGTCAATGATACATAACAATAATTAAAATACTGGGACCAGTGATTTCATACAAAGAGAAAACAACATCTGTTGAGTTCAATGAGACTGCTAACCACTAAGGGACTTGAACCCTTAATCTTCTGATCCGAAGTCAGCACGCCTTATCCATTAGGCCACGTGGTCACCAAAGGCACACCTTCTCAGTGAACTGGGGGACTAGATCTTTCGTGGTACTCTTGATGGATAAGCCTTTTTTATGCATTTAGGAACTGTTTATTGTTTCAAAAAGCAACATATATATGATCAAATCGTGGCCGGTTAGCTCAGCTGGTTAGAGCGTGGTGCTAATAACGCCAAGTCCATGGGTTCAACCCCCATACTGGCCATCTACTGTTGCAAATGCACATTTGTTTTGCCAGCAATGATGAGCCGTGTTGTTTGTCGGTGCTCAGGCTGTTAAGATAGGTCTGCTTTAGATCATCAGAAGACAGACATCTGCTTGTGGCATTTCTGGAATATAGATCAGCTGGAATCAGGCAGAAAATGTTTCACGAACAGCTGTAGGCATTTATTTGCTTAAATCTGATGTTGTGATCCTAACATTAGGGAGAGGTGTCTGATTTGAGGTTGAGAAACGGTTTTGAAACCAAACCTCTACAAAAATCTTGTCCAACAAATGATTCATAATAATGGCAAACACCCTGATAGTCAATGATACTAAGAATAATTTAAATATACTGGGACAGTGATTTCATACAAAGAGAAATCAACATCTGTTGAGTTCAATAGACTGCTAACCACGAATGGACTTGAACCCTTAATATTCTGATCTGAAGTCAGACGCCTTATCCATTAGGCCATGTGGTCACGAAAAGCACCCTTCTCAGTGAACTGGGGGAGTAGATCTTTCGTGGTACTCTTGATGGATAACCCTTTTTTATGCATTTAGGAACTGTTCATTGTTTCAAAGCAACATAAATATAATCAAACGTGGCCGGTTAGCTCAGCTGGTTAGAGCGTGGTGCTAATAACGCCAAGGCCATGGTTCAACCCCCCATACTGGCCATCTACTCTTGCAAACGCACATTTGTTTTGCCAAGCAATGATGAGCCGTGTTGTTTGTCGATGCTCGGGCTGTAAGATAGGTCTCTTAGATCATTAGAAGACAGACATCTGCTTTTGGCATTTCTAGAATATAGATCAACTCGAATCAGGTAGACAATTTTTCACAACAGCTCTAGACAATTTTTTGCTTAATTTACTCTTTACTATTGCAAGCACATATTTCTTTTGCCAGCAATGATGAGATCTGTTGTTTCTTGATGTTCGGGATGTAAGATAGGTCTGCTTTAGATCATCAGAAGACAGACATCTGCTTGTGGCATTTCTGGAATATAGATCAGCTGGAATCAGGCTAGAAAATGTTTCACAACAGCTATAGGCAATTTTATTTGCTTAAATCTGATGTTGTGATCCTAACATTAGGGAGAGGTGTCTGATTTGAGGTTGAGAAACGGTTTTGAAACCAAACCTCTACAAAAATCTTGTTCCAACAAATGATTCATAATAATGGCAACACACCTGATAGTCAATGATACTAAGAATAATTAAACATACTGGGACAGTGATTTCATACAAAGAGAAACAACATCTTGTTGAGTTCAATGAGACTGCTAACCACGAAGGACTTGAACCTCTTAATCTTCTGATCCGAAGTCAGACGCCTTATCATTTAGGCCACGTGGTCACGAAAGCCCCATTCTCAGTGAACTGGGGGACTAGATCTTTCGTGGTACTCTTGATGGATAAGCCTTTTTATGCATTTAGGCACTGTTTATTGTTTCAAAAGTCAACATATATATGATCAATACGTGGCCGGTTAGCCCAGCTGGTTAGAGCGTGGTGCTAATAAAACCAAGGCCATGGGTTCAACCCCCATACTGGCCATCTACTGTTGCAAACGCACATTTGTTTTGCCAGCAATGATGAGCCGTGTTGTTGTCGGTGCTCGGGCTGTAAGATAGGTCTGCTTTAGATCATCAGAAGACAGACATCTGCTTGTGGCATTTCTGGAATATAGATCAGCTGGAATCAGGCAGAAAATGTTTCACAACATGTAGGCAATTTATTGCTTAAATCTGATGTTGTGATCCTAACATTAGGGAGAGGGGTCTGATTTGAGGTTGAGAAACGGTTTTGAAACAAACCTCTACAAAAATCTTGTCCAACAAATGATTCATAATAATGGCAACACCCTGATAGTCAATGATACTAAGAATAATTAAACATATGGGACGTGATTTCATACAAAGAAGAAACAACATCTGTTGAGTTCAATGAGACTGCTACCACAAAGGGACTTGAACTCTTAATCTTCTGATCCGAAGTCAGACGCCTTATCTTTTAGGCCACGTGGTCACGAAAAGCGTCCATCTCAGTGAACTGGGGGACTAGATCTTTCGTGGTACTCTTAATGGATAAGCCTTTTTATGCATTTAGGAACTGTTTATTGTTTCAAAAGCAACATAATATGATCAATACGTGGCCTGTTAGCTCAGCTGGTTAGAGCGTGGTGCTAATAACGCCAAGGCCATGGGTTCAACCACCATACTGGCCATCTACTGTTGCAAACGCACATTTGTTTTGCCAGCAATGATGAGCCGTGTTGTTTGTCGATGCTCGGGCTGTAAGATAGGTCTTCTTTAGATCATCAGAAGACAGACATCTGCTTGTGGCATTTCTAGAATATAGATAAACTCGAATCAGGTAGAAAATTTTTCAACAACAGCTCTAGACAATTTTTGCTTAATTTACTCTTTACTATTGCAAGCACATATTTCTTTGCCAGCAATGATGAGATCTGTTGTTCTTGATGTTGGGTGTGTAAGATAGGTCTCCTTTAGATCATCAGAAAGACAGACATCTGCTTGTGGCATTTCTGGAATATAGATCAGCTGGAATCAGCAGAAATGTTTCACAACAGCTGTAGGCCAATTTATTTGCTTAAATCTGATGTTGTGATCCTAACATTAGGGAGAGGTGTCTGATTGAGGTTGAGAAACGTTTTGAAACCAAACCTCTACAAAAATCTGTCAACAAATGATTCATAATAATGGCAACACCCTGATAGTCAATGATACTAAGAATAATTGAACATACTGGGACAGTGATTTCATACAAAAAGAAACAACATCTGTTGAGTTCAATAAGAGTGCTAACCACGAAAGGACTTGAACCCTTAATATTCTGATCTGAAGTCAGACGCCTTATCCATTAGGCCACGTGGTCACGAAAAGCAGCCTTCTCAGTGAACTGGGGGAGTAGATCTTTTGTGGTACTCTTGATGGATAAGCCTTTTTTACGCATTTAGGCACTGTTTATTGTTTCAAAAGTAACATATATATGATCAAAACGTGGCCGGTTAGCCCAGCTGGTTAGAGCGTGGTGCTAATAAAACCAAGGCCATGGGTTCAACCCCCATACTGGCCATCTACTGTTGCAAACGCACATTTGTTTTGCCAGCAATGATGAGCCGTGTTGTTTGTCGGTGCTCGGGCTGTAAGATAGGTCTGCTTTAGATCATCAGAAGACAGACATCTGCTTGTGGCATTTCTGGAATATAGATCAGCTGGAATCAGGCAGAAAATGTTTCACAACAGCTGTAGGCAATTTATTTGCTTAAATCTGATGTTGTGATCCTAACATTAGGGAGAGCTGTCTGATTTGAGGTTGAGAAACGGTTTTGAAACCAAACGGCTGTAGGCAATTTATTTGCTTAAATCTGATGTTGTGATCCTAACATTAGGGAGAGGTGTCTGATTTGAGGTTGAGAAACGGTTTTGAAACCAAACCTCTACAAAAATCTTGTCCAACGAATGATTCATAATAATGGCAACACCCTGATAGTCAATGATACTAAGAATAATTGAACATACTGGGACAGTGATTTCATACAAAGAGAAACAACATCTGTTGAGTTCAATGTGACTGCTAACCACAAAGGGACTTGAACCCTTAGCTTCTGATCCGAAGTCAGACGCCTTATCCATTAGGCCACGTGGTCACGAAATGCACCCTTCTCAGTGAACTGGGGGACTAGATCTTTCCAAACCTCTACAAAAATGTTGTCCAACAAATGATTCATAATAATGGCAACACCCTGATAGTCAATGATACTAAGAATAATTAAACATACTGGGACAGTGATTTCATACAAAGAGAAACAACATTTGTTGAGATCAATGAGACTGCTAACCACGAAGGGACTTGAACCCTTAATCTTCTGATCCGAAGTCAGACGCCTTATCCATTAGGCCACGTGGTCACAAAAGGCACCCTTCTCAGTGAACTGGGGGACTAGATTTTTCGTGGTACTCTTGATGGATAAGCTTTTTTTATGCATTTAGGCACTGTTTATTGTTTCAAAAGCAACATATATATGATCAATATGTGGCCTGTTAGCTCAGCTGGTTAGAGCGTGGTGCTAATAACGCCAAGGCCATGAGTTCAACCCCCATACTGGCCATCTACTGTTGCAACGCACATTTGTTTTGCCAGCAATGATGAGCCGTGTTGTTTGTCGATGCTCGGGCTGTAAGATAGGTCTTCTTTAGATCATCAGAAGACAGACATCTGCTTGTGGCATTTCTAGAATATAGATCAACTCGAATCAGGTAGAAAATTTTTCACAACAGCTCTAGACAATTTTTTGCTTAATTTACTCTTTACTATTGCAAGCACATATTTCTTTTGCCAGCAATGATGAGATCTGTTGTTTTTTGATGTTCGGGGTGTAAGATAGGTCTCCTTTAGATCATCAGAAGACAGACATCTGCTTGTGGCATTTCTGGAATATAGATCAGCTGGAATCAGGCAGAAAATGTTTCACAACAGCTGTAGGCAATTTATTTGCTTAAATCTGATGTTGTGATCCTAACATTAGGGAGAGGTGTCTGATTTGAGGTTGAGAAACGGTTTTGAAACCAAACCTCTACAAAAATCTTGTCCAACAAATGATTCATGATAATGGCAACACCCTGATAGTCAATGATAATAAGAATAATTGAACATACTGGGACAGTGATTTCATACAAAGAGAAACAACATCTGTTGAGTTCAATAAGACTGCTAACCACGAATGGACTTGAACCCTTAATATTCTGATCTGAAGTCAGACGCCTTATCCATTAGGCCATGTGGTCACGAAAAGCACCCTTCTCAGTGAACTGGGGGAGTAGATCTTTTGTGGTACTCTTGATGGATAACCCTTTTTTATGCATTTAGGCACTTTTTATTGTTTTAAAAGCAACATATGTATTATCAAATGTGGCTGGTTAGCTCAGCTGGTTAGAGTGTGGTGCTAATAATGCCAAGGCCATGGGTTCAACCCCCATACTGGCCATCTACTGTTGCAAATGCACATTTGTTTTGCCAGCAATGATGAGCCGTGTTGTTTGTCGGTGCTCAGGCTGTAAGATAGGTCTGCTTTAGATCATCAGAAGACAGACATCTGCTTGTGGCATTTCTGGAATATAGATCAGCTGGAATCAGGCAGAAAATGTTTCACAACAGCTGTAGGCAATTTATTTGCTTAAATCTGATGTTGTGATCCTAACATTAGGGAGAGGTGTCTGATTTGAGGTTGAGAAACGGTTTTGAAACCAAACCTCTACAAAAATCTTGTCCAACAAATGATTCATAATAATGGCAACACCCTGATAGTCAATGATACTAAGAATAATTAAACATACTGGGACAGTGATTTCATACAAAGAGAAACAACATCTGTTGAGTTCAATGAGACTGCTAACCACGAAGGGACTTGAACCCTTAATCTTCTGATCCGAAGTCAGACGCCTTATCCATTAGGCCACGTGGTCACAAAATGCACCCTTCTCAGTGAACTGGGGGAGTAGATCTTTTGTGGTACTCTTGATGGATAAGCCTTTTTTACGCATTTAGGCACTTTTTATTGTTTTAAAAGCAACATATGTATGATCTAATGTGGCCGGTTAGCTCAGCTGGTTAGAGCGTGGTGCTAATAACGCCAAGGCCATGGGTTCAACCCCCATACTGGCCATCTACTGTTGCAAGCGCACATTTGTTTTGCCAGCAATGATGAGCCGTGTTGTTTGTCGATGCTCGGGCTGTAAGATAGGTCTTCTTTAGATCATCAGAAGACAGACATCTGCTTGTGGCATTTCTGGAATATAGACCAGCTGGAATCAGGCAGAAAATGTTTCACAACAGCTGTAGGCAATTTATTTGCTTAAATCTGATGTTGTGATCCTAACATTAGGGAGAGGTGTCTGATTTGAGGTTGAGAAACGGTTTTGAAACCAAACCTCTACAAAAATCTTGTCCAACAAATGATTCATAATAATGGCAACACCCTGATAGTCAATGATACTAAGAATAATTAAACATACTGGGACAGTGATTTCATACAAAGAGAAACAACATCTGTTGAGTTCAATGAGACTGCTAACCACGAAGGGACTTGAACCCTTAATCTTCTGATCCGAAGTCAGACACCTTATCCATTAGGCCACGTGGTCACGAAAGGCACCCTTCTCAGTGAACTGGGGGACTATATCTTTCGTGGTACTCTTGATGGATAAGCCTTTTTTATGCATTTAGGCACTGTTTATTGTTTCAAAAGCAACATATATATGATCAATACGTGGCCGGTTAGCTCAGCTGGTTAGAGCGTGGTGCTAATAACGCCAAGGCCATGGGTTCAACCTTACTGGCCATCGACTGTTGCAAATGCGCATTTGTTTTGCCAGCAATGATGAGCCGTGTTGTTTGTCGATGCTCGGGCTGTAAGATAGGTCTGCTTTAGATCATCAGAAGACAGACATCTGCTTGTGGCATTTCTAGAATATAGATCAACTCGAATCAGGTAGAAAATTTTTCACAACAGCTCTAGACAATTTTTTGCTTGATTTACTCTTTACTATTGCAAGCACATATTTCTTTTGCCAGCAATGATGAGATCTGTTGTTTCTTGATTTTCGGGGTGTAAGATAGGTCTGCTTTAGATCATCAGAAGACAGACATCTGCTTGTGGCATTTCTGGAATATAGATCAGCTCGAATCAGGCAGAAAATGTTTCACAACAGCTGTAGGCAATTTATTTGCTTAAATCTGATGTTGTGATCCTAACATTAGGGAGAGGTGTCTGATTTGAGGTTGAGAGACGGTTTTGAAACCAAACCTTTACAAAAATCTTGTCCAACAAATGATTCATAACAATGGCAACACCCTGATAGTCAATGATACTAAGAATAATTAAACATACTGGGACAGTGATTTCATAAAAAGAGGAACAACATCTGTTGAGTTCAATGAGACTGCTAACCACGAAGGGACTTGAACCCTTAACCTTCTGATCCGAAGTCAGACGCCTTATCCATTAGGCCACGTGGTCACGAAAGGCACCCTTCTCAGTGAACTGGGGGAGTAGATCTTTTGTGGTACTCTTGATGGATAAGCCTTTTTTATGCATTTAGGAACTGTTTATTGTAATAATAATCTAATAACGCCAAGGCCATGGGTTCAACCTCCATACTGGCCATCTACTGTTGCAAATGCGCATTTGTTTTGCCAGCAATGATGAGCCGTGTTGTTTGTCGGTGCTCGGGCTGTAAGATAGGTCTGCTTTAGATCATCAGAAGACAGACATCTGCTTGTGGCATTTCTGGAATATAGATCAGCTGGAATCAGGTAGAAAATGTTTCACAACAGCTCTAGGCAATTTTTTGCTTAAATCTGATGTTGTGATCCTAACATTAGGGAGAGGTGTCTGATTTGAGGTTGAGAAAACGGTTTTTGAAACCCAAACCTCTACAAAAATCTTGTCCAACAAATGATTCATAATAATGGCAACACCCTGATAGTCAATGATACTAAGAATTATTAAACATACTGGGACAGTGATTTCATACAAAGAGAAACAACATCTGTTGAGTTCAATAAGACTGCTAACCACGAAGGGACTTGAACCCTTAATATTCTGATCCGAAGTCAGACGCCTTATCCATTAGGCCACGAAAGGCACCCTTCTCAGTGAACTGGGGGACTAGATCTTTCGTGGTACTCTTGATGGATAAGCCTTTTTTATGCATTTAGGCACTGTTTATTGTTTCAAAAGCAACATATATATAATCAAAATGTGGCCGGTTAGCTAAGCTGGTTAGAGCGTCGTGCTAATAACGCCAAGGCCATGGGTTCAACCCCCATACTGGCCATCTACTGTTGCAAGTGCGCATTTGTTTTGCCAGCAATGATGAGCCGTGTTGTTTGTCGGTGCTCAGGCTGTAAGATAGGTCTGCTTTAGTTCATCAGAAGACAGACATCTGCTTGTGGCATTTCTGGATTATAGATCAGCTGGAATCAGGCAGAAAATGTTTCACAACAGCTGTAGGCAATTTATTTGCTTAAATCTGATGTTGTGATCCTAACATTAGGGAGAGGTGTCTGATTTGAGGTTGAGAAACGGTTTTGAAACCAAATCTCTACAAAAATCTTGTCCAACAAATGATTCATAATAATGGCAACACCCTGATAGTCAATGATACTAAGAATAATTGAATATACTGGGACAGTGATTTCATACAAAGAAAATCAACATCTGTTGAGTTCAATAAGACTGCTAACCACGAATGGACTTGAACCCTTAATATTCTGATCTGAAGTCAGACGCCTTATCCATTAGGCCATGTGGTCACGAAAAGCACCCTTCTCAGTGAACTGGGGGAGTAGATCTTTTGTGGTACTCTTGATGGATAACCCTTTTTTTATGCATTTAGGAACTGTTTCATTGTTTCAAAAGCAACATAATATAATCAAACGTGGCCGGTTAGCTCAGCTGGTTAGAGCGTGGTGCTAATAACGCCAAGGCCATGGGTTCAACCCCCATACTGGCCATCTACTCGCAAACGCACATTTGTTTTGCCAGCAATGATGAGCCGTGTTGTTTGTCGATGCTCGGCCTGTAAGATAGGTCTTCTTTAGATCATTAGAAGACAGACATCTGCTTTTGGCATTTCTAGAATATAGATCAACTCGAATCAGGTAGAAAATTTTTCACAACAGCTCTAGACAATTTTTTGCTTAATTTACTCTTTACTATTGCAAGCACATATTTCTTTTGCCAGCAATGATGAGATCTGTTGTTTCTTGATGTTCGGGGTGTAAGATAGGTCTGCTTTAGATCATCAGAAGACAGACATCTGCTTGTGGCATTTCTGGAATATAGATCAGCTGGAATCAGGCAGAAATGTTTCACAACAGCTGCAGGCAATTTATTTGCTTAAATCTGATGTTGTGATCCTAACATTAGGGAGAGGTGTCTGATTTGAGGTTGAGAAACGGTTTTGAAACCAAACCTCTCCAAAAATCTTGTTCAACAAATGATTCATAATAATGGCAACACCCTGATAGTCAATGATACTAAGAATAATTAAACATACTGGGACAGTGATTTCATACAAAGAGAATCAACATCTGTTGAGTTCAATAAGACTGCTAACCACGAATGGACTTGAACCCTTAATATTCTGATCTGAACTCAGACGCCTTATCCATTAGGCCATGTGGTCACGAAAAGCACCTTTCTCAGTGAACTGGGGGAGTAGATCTTTTGTGGTACTCTTGATGGATAACCCTTTTTTATGCATTTAGGAACTGTTCATTGTTTCAAAAGCAACATAAATATAATCAAACGTGGCCGGTTAGCTCAGCTGGTTAGAGAGTGGTGCTAATAACGCCAAGGCCATGGGTTCAACCCCCATACTGGCCATCTACTCGCAAACGCACATTTGTTTTGCCAGCAATGATGAGCCGTGTTGTTTGTCGATGCTCGGCCTGTAAGATAGGTCTTCTTTAGATCATTAGAAGACAGACATCTGCTTTTGGCATTTCTAGAATATAGATCAACTCGAATCAGGTAGAAAATTTTTCACAACAGCTCTAGACAATTTTTTGCTTAATTTACTCTTTACTATTGCAAGCACATATTTCTTTTGCCAGCAATGATGAGATCTGTTGTTTCTTGATGTTCGGGGTGTAAGATAGGTCTGCTTTAGATCATCAGAAGACAGACATCTGCTTGTGGCATTTCTGGAATATAGATCAGCTGGAATCAGGCAGAAATGTTTCACAACAGCTGTAGGCAATTTATTTCTTAAATCTGATGTTGTGATCCTAACATTAGGGAGAGGTGTCCTGATTTGAGGTTGAGAAACGGTTTGAAACCAAACCTCTACAAAATCTTGTTCAACAAATGATTCATAATAATGGCAACACCCTGATAGTCAATGATACTAAGAATAATTAAACATACTGGGACAGTGATTTCACACAAAGAGAAACAACATCTGTTGAGTTCAATGAGACTGCTAACCACGAAGGGACTTGAACCCTTAATCTTCTGATCCGAAGTCTGACGCCTTATCCATTAGGCCACGTGGTCACGAAAGGCACCCTTCTCAGTGAACTGGGGGACTAGATCTTTCGTGGTACTCTTGATGGATAAGCCTTTTTTATGCATTTAGGCACTGTTTATTGTTTCAAAAGCAACATATATATGATCAATACGTGTCCTGTTAGCTCAGCTGGTTAGAGCGTGATTCTAATAACGCCAAGGCCATGGGTTCAACCCCCATACTGGCCATCTACTGTTGCAAATGCGCATTTGTTTTGCCAGCAATGATGAGCCGTGGTGTTTGTCGGTGCTCAGGCTGTAAGATAGGTCTGCTTTAGATCATCAGAAAGACAGACATCTGCTTGTGGCATTTCTGGAATATAGATCAGCTGGAATCAGGCAGAAAATGTTTCACAACAGCTGTAGGCAATTTATTTGCTTAAATCTGATGTTGTGATCCTAACATTAGGGAGAGGTGTCTGATTTGAGGTTGAGAAACGGTTTTGAAACCAAACCTCTACAAAAATCTTGTCCAACAAATGATTCATAATAATGGCAAATCCCTGATAGTCAATGATACTAAGAATAATTGAATATACTGGGACAGTGATTTCATACAAAGAGAATCAACATCTGTTGAGTTCAATAAGACTGCTAACCACGAATGGACTTGAACCCTTAATCTTCTGATCCGAAGTCAGACGCCTTATCCATTAGGCCACGTGATCACGAAAAGCAGCCTTCTCAGTGAACTGGGGGAGTAGATCTTTTGTGGTACTCTTGATGGATAAGCCTTTTTTACGCATTTAGGCACTTTTTATTGTTTTAAAAGCAACATATGTACGATCAAATGTGGCCGGTTAGCTCAGCTGGTTAGAGTATGGTGCTAATAACGCCAAGGCTATGGGTTCAGCCCCCATTCTGGCCATCTACTGTTGCAAATGCGCATTTGTTTTGCCAGCAATGATGAGCCGTGTTGTTTGTCGGTGCTCGGGCTGTAAGATAGGTCTGCTTTAGATCATCAGAAGACAGACATCTGCTTGTGGCATTTCTGGAACATAGATCAGCTGGTATCAGGCAGAAAATGTTTCACAACAGCTTTAGGCAATTTATTTGCTTAAATCTGATGTTGTGATCCTAACATTAGGGAGAGGTGTCTGATTTGAGGTTGAGAAACGGTTTTGAAACCAAACGGCTGTAGGCAATTTATTTGCTTAAATCTGATGTTGTGATCCTAACATTGGGGAGAGGTGTCTGATTTGAGGTTGAGAAACGGTTTTGAAACCAAACCTCTCCTCTACAAAAATCTTGTCTAACAAATGATTCATAATAATGGCAACACCCTGATAGTCAATGATACTAAGAATAATTAAACATACTGGGACAGTGATTTCATACAAAGAGAAACAACATTTGTTGAGTTCAATGTGACTGCTAACCACAAACGGACTTGAACCCTTAGCTTCTGATCCAAAGTCAGACGCCTTATCCATTAGGCCACGTGGTCACGAGAGGCACCCTTCTCAGTGAACTGGGGGACTAGATCTTTCGTGGTACTCTTGATGGATAAGCCTTTTTTATGCATTTAGGCACTGTTTATTGTTTCAAAAGCAACATATATATGATCAATACGTGGCCTGTTAGCTCAGCTGGTTAGAGCGTGGTGCTAATAACGCCAAGTCCATGGGTTCAACCCCCATACTGGCCATCTACTGTTGCAAATGCACATTTGTTTTGCCAGCAATGATGAGCCGTGTTGTTTGTCGGTGCTCGGCCTGTTAGATAGGTCTGCTTTAGATCATCAGAAGACAGACATCTGCTTCTGGCATTTCTGGAATATAGATCAGCTGGTATCAGGCAGAAAATGTTTCACGACAGCTGTAGGCAATTTATTTGCTTAAATCTGATGTTGTGATCCTAACATTAGGGAGAGGTGTCTGATTTGAGGTTGAGAAACGGTTTTGAAACCAAACCTCTACAAAAATCTTGTCCAACAAATGATTCATAATAATGGCAACACCCTGATAGTCAATGATACTAAGAATATTTAAACATACTGGGACAGTGATTTCATACAAAGAGAAACAACATCTGTTGAGGTCAATGAGACTGCTAACCACGAAGGGACTTGAACCTTTAATTTTCTGATTATAAGTCAGACGCCTTATCCATTAGGCCACGTGGTGTCAAAGGCACCCTTCTCAGTGAACTGGGGGACTAGATCTTTCGTGGTACTCTTGATGGATAAGCCTTTTTTATGCATTTAGGCACTGTTTATTGTTTCGAAAGCAACATATATATGATCAAAATGTGGCCGGTTAGCTCAGCTGGTTAGAGTGTGGGTCTAATAACGCCAAGGCCATGGGTTCAACCCCCATACTGGCCATCTACTGTTGTAAACGAGCATTTGTTTTGCCAGCAATGATGAGCCGTGTTGTTTGTCGATGCTCGGGCTGTAAGATAGGTCTGCTTTAGATCATCAGAAGACAGACATCTGCTTGTGGCATTTCTAGAATATAGATCAACTCGAATCAGGTAGAATTTTTTTCACAACAGCTCTAGACAATTTTTTGCTTAATTTACTCTTTACTATTGCAAGCACATATTTCTTTTGCCAGCAATGATCAGATCTGTTGTTCCTTGATGTTCGGGATGTAAGATAGGTCTGCTTTAGATCATCAGAAGACAGACATCTGCTTGTGGCATTTCTGGAATATAGATCAGCTCGAATCAGGTAGAAAATGTTTCACAACAGCTCTAGGCAATTTTTTTGCTTAAATCTGATGTTGTGATCCTAACATTAGGGAGAGGTGTCTGATTTGAGGTTGAGAAACGGTTTTGAAACCAAACCTCTACAAAAATCTTGTCCAACAATGATTCATAATAATGGCAACACCGTGATAGTCAATGATACTAAGAATAATTAAACATACTGGGACAGTGATTTCATACAAAGAGAAACAACATTTGTTGAGTTCAATGAGACTGCTAACCACGAAGGGACTTGAACTCTTAATCTTCTGATCCGAAGTCAGACGCCTTATCTTTTAGGCCACGTGGTCACGAAAAGCGTCCATCTCAGTGAACTGGGGGACTAGATCTTTCGTGGTACTCTTGATGGATAAGCCTTTTATGCATTTAGGCACTGTTTATTGTTTCAAAAGTAACATATATATGATCAAAACGTGGCCGGTTAGCCCAGCTGGTTAGAGCGTGGTGCTAATAAAACCAAGGCCATGGGTTCAACCCCCATACTGGCCATCTACTGTTGCAAACGCACATTTGTTTTGCCAGCAATGATGAGCCGTGTTGTTTGTCGGTCCTCGGGCTGTAAGATAGGTCTGCTTTAGATCATCAGAAGACAGACATCTGCTTGTGGCATTTCTGGAATATAGATCAGCTGGAATCAGGCAGAAAATGTTTCACAACAGCTGTAGGCAATTTATTTGCTTAAATCTGATGTTGTGATCCTAACATTAGGGAGAGGTGTCTGATTTGAGGTTGAGAAACGGTTTTGAAACCAAACCTCTACAAAAATCTTGTCCAACAAATGATTCATAATAATGGCAACACCCTGATAGTCAATGATACTAAGAATAATTAAACATACTGGGACAGTGATTTCATACAAAGAGAAACAACATCTGTTGAGTTCAATGAGACTGCTAACCACGAAGGGACTTGAACTCTTAATCTTCTGATCCGAAGTCAGACGCCTTATCTTTTAGGCCACGTGGTCACGAAAAGCGTCCATCTCAGTGAACTGGGGGACTAGATCTTTCGTGGTACTCTTAATGGATAAGCCTTTTTTATGCATTTAGGAACTGTTTATTGTTTCAAAAGCAACATATATATGATCAATACGTGGCCTGTTAGCTCAGCTGGTTAGAGCGTGGTGCTAATAACGCCAAGGCCATGGGTTCAACCACCATACTGGCCATCTACTGTTGCAAACGCACATTTGTTTTGCCAGCAATGATGAGCCGTGTTGTTTGTCGATGCTCGGGCTGTAAGATAGGTCTTCTTTAGATCATCAGAAGACAGACATCTGCTTGTGGCATTTCTAGAATATAGATAAACTCGAATCAGGTAGAAAATTTTTCACAACAGCTCTAGACAATTTTTTGCTTAATTTACTCTTTACTATTGCAAGCACATATTTCTTTTGCCAGCAATGATGAGATCTGTTGTTTTTTGATGTTCGGGGTGTAAGATAGGTCTCCTTTAGATCATCAGAAGACAGACATCTGCTTGTGGCATTTCTGGAATATAGATCAGCTGGAATCAGGCAGAAAATGTTTCACAACAGCTGTAGGCAATTTATTTGCTTAAATCTGATGTTGTGATCCTAACATTAGGGAGAGGTGTCTGATTTGAGGTTGAGAAACGGTTTTGAAACCAAACCTCTACAAAAATCTTGTCCAACAAATGATTCATAATAATGGCAACACCCTGATAGTCAATGATACTAAGAATAATTGAACATACTGGGACAGTGATTTCATACAAAAAGAAACAACATCTGTTGAGTTCAATAAGAGTGCTAACCACGAAAGGACTTGAACCCTTAATATTCTGATCTGAAGTCAGACGCCTTATCCATTAGGCCACGTGGTCACGAAAAGCAGCCTTCTCAGTGAACTGGGGGAGTAGATCTTTTGTGGTACTCTTGATGGATAAGCCTTTTTTACGCATTTAGGCACTGTTTATTGTTTCAAAAGTAACATATATATGATCAAAACGTGGCCGGTTAGCCCAGCTGGTTAGAGCGTGGTGCTAATAAAACCAAGGCCATGGGTTCAACCCCCATACTGGCCATCTACTGTTGCAAACGCACATTTGTTTTGCCAGCAATGATGAGCCGTGTTGTTTGTCGGTGCTCGGGCTGTAAGATAGGTCTGCTTTAGATCATCAGAAGACAGACATCTGCTTGTGGCATTTCTGGAATATAGATCAGCTGGAATCAGGCAGAAAATGTTTCACAACAGCTGTAGGCAATTTATTTGCTTAAATCTGATGTTGTGATCCTAACATTAGGGAGAGCTGTCTGATTTGAGGTTGAGAAACGGTTTTGAAACCAAACGGCTGTAGGCAATTTATTTGCTTAAATCTGATGTTGTGATCCTAACATTAGGGAGAGGTGTCTGATTTGAGGTTGAGAAACGGTTTTGAAACCAAACCTCTACAAAAATCTTGTCCAACGAATGATTCATAATAATGGCAACACCCTGATAGTCAATGATACTAAGAATAATTGAACATACTGGGACAGTGATTTCATACAAAGAGAAACAACATCTGTTGAGTTCAATGTGACTGCTAACCACAAAGGGACTTGAACCCTTAGCTTCTGATCCGAAGTCAGACGCCTTATCCATTAGGCCACGTGGTCACGAAATGCACCCTTCTCAGTGAACTGGGGGACTAGATCTTTCCAAACCTCTACAAAAATGTTGTCCAACAAATGATTCATAATAATGGCAACACCCTGATAGTCAATGATACTAAGAATAATTAAACATACTGGGACAGTGATTTCATACAAAGAGAAACAACATTTGTTGAGATCAATGAGACTGCTAACCACGAAGGGACTTGAACCCTTAATCTTCTGATCCGAAGTCAGACGCCTTATCCATTAGGCCACGTGGTCACAAAAGGCACCCTTCTCAGTGAACTGGGGGACTAGATTTTTCGTGGTACTCTTGATGGATAAGCTTTTTTTATGCATTTAGGCACTGTTTATTGTTTCAAAAGCAACATATATATGATCAATATGTGGCCTGTTAGCTCAGCTGGTTAGAGCGTGGTGCTAATAACGCCAAGGCCATGAGTTCAACCCCCATACTGGCCATCTACTGTTGCAACGCACATTTGTTTTGCCAGCAATGATGAGCCGTGTTGTTTGTCGATGCTCGGGCTGTATGATAGGTCTTCTTTAGATCATCAGAAGACAGACATCTGCTTGTGGCATTTCTAGAATATAGATCAACTCGAATCAGGTAGACAATTTTTCACAACAGCTCTAGACAATTTTTTGCTTAATTTACTCTTTACCATTGCAAGCACATATTTCTTTTGCCAGCAATGATGAGATCTGTTGTTTTTTGATGTTCGGGGTGTAAGATAGGTCTCCTTTAGATCATCAGAAGACAGACATCTGCTTGTGGCATTTCTGGAATATAGATCAGCTGGAATCAGGCAGAAAATGTTTCACAACAGCTGTAGGCAATTTATTTTCTTAAATCTGATGTTGTGATCCTAACATTATGGAGAGGTGTCTGATTTGAGGTTGAGAAACGGTTTTGAAACCAAACCTCTACAAAAATCTTGTCCAACAAATGATTCATAATAATGGCAAAACCCTGATAGTCAATGATACTAAGAATAATTGAACATACTGGGACAGTGATTTCATACAAAGAGAAACAACATCTGTTGAGTTCAATGAGACTGCTAACCACGAAGGGACTTGAACCCTTAATCTTCTGATCCGAAGTCAGACGCCTTATCCATTAGGCCACGTGGTCACAAAATGCACCCTTCTCAGTGAACTGGGGGAGTAGATCTTTTGTGGTACTCTTGATGGATAAGCCTTTTTTACGCATTTAGGCACTTTTTATTGTTTTAAAAGCAACATATGTATGATCTAATGTGGCCGGTTAGCTCAGCTGGTTAGAGCGTGGTGCTAATAACGCCAAGGCCATGGGTTCAACCCCCATACTGGCCATCTACTGTTGCAAACGCACATTTGTTTTGCCAGCAATGATGAGCCGTGTTGTTTGTCGATGCTCGGGCTGTAAGATAGGTCTTCTTTAGATCATCAGAAGACAGACATCTGCTTGTGGCATTTCTGGAATATAGACCAGCTGGAATCAGGCAGAAAATGTTTCACAACAGCTGTAGGCAATTTATTTGCTTAAATCTGATGTTGTGATCCTAACATTAGGGAGAGGTGTCTGATTTGAGGTTGAGAAACGGTTTTGAAACCAAACCTCTACAAAAATCTTGTCCAACAAATGATTCATAATAATGGCAACACCCTGATAGTCAATGATACTAAGAATAATTAAACATACTGGGACAGTGATTTCATACAAAGAGAAACAACATCTGTTGAGTTCAATGAGACTGCTAACCACGAAGGGACTTGAACCCTTAATCTTCTGATCCGAAGTCAGACACCTTATCCATTAGGCCACGTGGTCACGAAAGGCACCCTTCTCAGTGAACTGGGGGACTATATCTTTCGTGGTACTCTTGATGGATAAGCCTTTTTTATGCATTTAGGCACTGTTTATTGTTTCAAAAGCAACATATATATGATCAATACGTGGCCGGTTAGCTCAGCTGGTTAGAGCGTGGTGCTAATAACGCCAAGGCCATGGGTTCAACCTTACTGGCCATCGACTGTTGCAAATGCGCATTTGTTTTGCCAGCAATGATGAGCCGTGTTGTTTGTCGATGCTCGGGCTGTAAGATAGGTCTGCTTTAGATCATCAGAAGACAGACATCTGCTTGTGGCATTTCTAGAATATAGATCAACTCGAATCAGGTAGAAAATTTTTCACAACAGCTCTAGACAATTTTTTGCTTGATTTACTCTTTACTATTGCAAGCACATATTTCTTTTGCCAGCAATGATGAGATCTGTTGTTTCTTGATTTTCGGGGTGTAAGATAGGTCTGCTTTAGATCATCAGAAGACAGACATCTGCTTGTGGCATTTCTGGAATATAGATCAGCTCGAATCAGGCAGAAAATGTTTCACAACAGCTGTAGGCAATTTATTTGCTTAAATCTGATGTTGTGATCCTAACATTAGGGAGAGGTGTCTGATTTGAGGTTGAGAGACGGTTTTGAAACCAAACCTTTACAAAAATCTTGTCCAACAAATGATTCATAACAATGGCAACACCCTGATAGTCAATGATACTAAGAATAATTAAACATACTGGGACAGTGATTTCATAAAAAGAGGAACAACATCTGTTGAGTTCAATGAGACTGCTAACCACGAAGGGACTTGAACCCTTAACCTTCTGATCCGAAGTCAGACGCCTTATCCATTAGGCCACGTGGTCACGAAAGGCACCCTTCTCAGTGAACTGGGGGAGTAGATCTTTTGTGGTACTCTTGATGGATAAGCCTTTTTTATGCATTTAGGAACTGTTTATTGTAATAATAATCTAATAACGCCAAGGCCATGGGTTCAACCTCCATACTGGCCATCTACTGTTGCAAATGCGCATTTGTTTTGCCAGCAATGATGAGCCGTGTTGTTTGTCGGTGCTCGGGCTGTAAGATAGGTCTGCTTTAGATCATCAGAAGACAGACATCTGCTTGTGGCATTTCTGGAATATAGATCAGCTGGAATCAGGTAGAAAATGTTTCACAACAGCTCTAGGCAATTTTTTTGCTTAAATCTGATGTTGTGATCCTAACATTAGGGAGAGGTGTCTGATTTGAGGTTGAGAAACGGTTTTGAAACCAAACCTCTACAAAAATCTTGTCCAACAAATGATTCATAATAATGGCAACACCCTGATAGTCAATGATACTAAGAATTATTAAACATACTGGGACAGTGATTTCATACAAAGAGAAACAACATCTGTTGAGTTCAATAAGACTGCTAACCACGAATGGACTTGAACCCTTAATATTCTGATCCGAAGTCAGACGCCTTATCCATTAGGCCACGAAAGGCACCCTTCTCAGTGAACTGGGGGACTAGATCTTTCGTGGTACTCTTGATGGATAAGCCTTTTTTATGCATTTAGGCACTGTTTATTGTTTCAAAAGCAACATATATATGATCAATACGTGGCCGGTTAGCTCGGCTGGTTAGAGCGTGGTGCTAATAACGCCAAGGCCATGGGTTCAACCATACTGGCCATCTACTGTTGCAAATGCGCATTTGTTTTGCCAGCAATGATGAGCCGTGTTGTTTGTCGATGCTCGGGCTGTAAGATACGTCTGCCTTAGATCATCAGGCAAATATATTCCATAAATGCCACAAGCAGATGTCTGTCTTCTGATGATCTAAAGCAGACCTATTTTACAGCCTGAGCACCGACAAACAACACGGCTCTTTATTGCTGGCAAAACAAATGCGCATTTGCAACAGTAGATGGCCAGTATGGGGGTTGAACCCATGGCCTTGGCGTTATTAGCACCACACTCTAACCAGCTGAGCTAACCTGCCACATTTGATCATACATATGTTGCTTTTAAAACAATAAACAGTTCCTAAATGCATAAAAAAGGCTTATCCATCAAGAGTACCACAAAAGATCTAGTCCCCCAGTTCACTGAGAAGGGTGCCTTTCGTGACCACGTGGCCTAATGGATAAGGCGTCTGACTTCGGATCAGAAGATTAACGGTTCAAGTCCCTTCGTGGTTAGCAGTCTCATTGAACTCAACAGATGTTGTTTCTCTTTGTATGAAATCACTGTCCCAGTATGTTTAATTATTCTTAGTATCATTGACTATCAGGGTGTTGCCATTATTATGAATCATTTGTTGGACAAGATTTTTGTAGAGGTTTGCTTTCAAAACCGTTTCTCAACCTCAAATCAGACACCTCTCCCTAATGTTAGGATCACAACATCAGATTTAAGCAAAAAATTGTCTAGAGCTGTTATGAAAAATTTTCTGCCTGATTCGAGTTGATCTATATTCTGGAAATGCCACAAGCAGATGTCTGTCTTCTGATGATCTAAAGCAGACCTATTTTACAGCCTGAGCACCGACAAACAACACGGCTCATCATTGCTGGCAAAACAAATGCGCACTTGCAACAGTAGATGGCCAGTATGGGGGTTGAACCCATGGCCTTGGCGTTATTAGCACCACGCTCTAACCAGCTGAGCTAACAGGCCACGTATTGATCATATATATGTTGCTTTTAAAACAATAAACAGTTCCTAAATGCATAAAAAAGGCTTATCCATCAAGAGTACCACAAAAGATCTAGTCCCCCAGTTCACTGAGAAGGGTGCCTTTTGGTGACCACGTGGCCAAATGGATAAGGCGTCTGACTTCGGATCAGAAGATTAAGGGTTCAAGTCCCTTCGTGGTTAGCAGTCTCATTGAACTCAACAGATGTTGTTTCTCTTTGTATGAAATCACTCTCCCAGTATGTTTAAATATTCTTAGTATCATTGACTATCAGGGTGTTGCCATTATTATGAATCATTTGTTGAACAAGATTTTTGTAGAGGTTTGGTTTCAAAACCGTTTCTCAACCTCAAATCAGACACCTCTCCCTAATGTTAGGATCACAACATCAGATTTAAGCAAAAAAAATGCCTACAGCTGTTGTGAAACATTTTCTGCCTGATTCCAGCTGATCTATATTCCAGAAATGCCACAAGCAGATGTCTGTCTTCTGATGATCTAAGGCAGACGTATCTTACAGCCCGAGCATCGACAAACAACACGGCTCATCATTGCTGGCAAAACAAATGCGCATTTGCAACAGTAGATGGCCAGTATGGTTGAACCCATGGCCTTGGCGTTATTAGCACCACGCTCTAACCAGCCGAGCTAACCGGCCACGTATTGATCATATATATGTTGCTTTTGAAACAATAAACAGTTCCTAAATGCATAAAAAAGGCTTATCCATCAAGAGTACCACAAAAGATCTAGTCCCCCAGTTCACTGAGAAACGGTTTTGAAACCAAACCTCTACAAAAATCTTGTCCAACAAATGATTCATAATAATGGCAACACCCTGATAGTCAATGATACTAAGAATAATTAAACATACTGGGACAGTGATTTCATACAAAGAGAAACAACATCTGTTGAGTTCAATGAGACTGCTAACCACGAAGGGACTTGAACCCTTAATCTTCTGATCCGAAGTCAGACGCCTTATCCATTAGGCCACGTGGTCACGAAAGGCACCCTTCTCAGTGAACTGGGGGACTATATCTTTCGTGGTACTCTTGATGGATAAGCCTTTTTTATGCATTTAGGCACTGTTTATTGTTTCAAAAGCAACATATATATGATCAATACGTGGCCGGTTAGCTCAGCTGGTTAGAGCGTGGTGCTAATAACGCCATGGCCATGGGTTCAACCATACTGGCCATCGACTGTTGCAAATGCGCATTTGTTTTGCCAGCAATGATGAGCCGTGTTGTTTGTCGATGCTCGGGCTGTAAGATAGGTCTTCTTTAGATCATCAGAAGACAGACATCTGCTTGTGGCATTTCTGGAATATAGATCAGCTCGAATCAGGCAGAAAATGTTTCACAACAGCTGTAGGCAATTTATTTGCTTAAATCTGATGTTGTGATCCTAACATTAGGGAGAGGTGTCTGATTTGAGGTTGAGAGACGGTTTTGAAACCAAACCTTTACAAAAATCTTGTCCAACAAATGATTCATAACAATCGCAACACCCTGATAGTCAATGATACTAAGAATAATTAAACATACTGGGACAGTGATTTCATAAAAAGAGGAACAACATCTGTTGAGTTCAATGAGACTGCTAACCACGAAGGGACTTGAACCCTTAAACTTCTGATCCGAAGTCAGACGCCTTATCCATTAGGCCACGTGGTCACGAAAGGCACCCTTCTCAGTGAACTGGGGGACTAGATCTTTTGTGGTACTCTTGATGGATAAGCCTTTTTTATGCATTTAGGAACTGTTTATTGTTTTAAAAGCAACATATGTATGATCAAATGTGGCAGGTTAGCTCAGCTGGTTAGAGTATGGTGCTAATAACGCCAAGGCCATGGGTTCAACCTCCATACTGGCCATCTACTGTTGCAAATGCGCATTTGTTTTGCCAGCAATGATGAGCCGTGTTGTTTGTCGGTGCTCGGGCTGTAAGATAGGTCTGCTTTAGATCATCAGAAGACAGACATCTGCTTGTGGCATTTCTGGAATATAGATCAGCTGGAATCAGGTAGAAAATGTTTCACAACAGCTCTAGGCAATTTTTTTGCTTAAATCTGATGTTGTGATCCTAACATTAGGGAGAGGTGTCTGATTTGAGGTTGAGAAACGGTTTTGAAACCAAACCTCTACAAAAATCTTGTCCAACAAATGATTCATAATAATGGCAACACCCTGATAGTCAATGATACTAAGAATTATTAAACATACTGGGACAGTGATTTCATACAAAGAGAAACAACATCTGTTGAGTTCAATAAGACTGCTAACCACGAATGGACTTGAACCCTTAATATTCTGATCCGAAGTCAGGCGCCTTATCCATTAGGCCACGAAAGGCACCCTTCTCAGTGAACTGGGGGACTAGATCTTTCGTGGTACTCTTGATGGATAAGCCTTTTTTATGCATTTAGGCACTGTTTATTGTTTCAAAAGCAACATATATATGATCAATACGTGGCCGGTTAGCTCGGCTGGTTAGAGCGTGGTGCTAATAACGCCAAGGCCATGGGTTCAACCATACTGGCCATCTACTGTTGCAAATGCGCATTTGTTTTGCCAGCAATGATGAGCCGTGTTGTTTGTCGATGCTCGGGCTGTAAGATACGTCTGCCTTAGATCATCAGAAGACAGACATCTGCTTGTGGCATTTCTGGAATATAGATCAGCTGGAATCAGGCAGAAAATGTTTCACAACAGCTGTAGGCATTTTTTTTGCTTAAATCTGATGTTGTGATCCTAACATTAGGGAGAGGTGTCTGATTTGAGGTTGAGAAACGGTTTTGAAACCAAACCTCTACAAAAATCTTGTTCAACAAATGATTCATAATAATGGCAACACCCTGATAGTCAATGATACTAAGAATATTTAAACATACTGGGAGAGTGATTTCATACAAAGAGAAACAACATCTGTTGAGTTCAATGAGACTGCTAACCACGAAGGGACTTGAACCCTTAATCTTCTGATCCGAAGTCAGACGCCTTATCCATTTGGCCACGTGGTCACCAAAAGGCACCCTTCTCAGTGAACTGGGGGACTAGATCTTTTGTGGTACTCTTGATGGATAAGCCTTTTTTATGCATTTAGGAACTGTTTATTGTTTTAAAAGCAACATATATATGATCAATACGTGGCCTGTTAGCTCAGCTGGTTAGAGCGTGGTGCTAATAACGCCAAGGCCATGGGTTCAACCCCAATACTGGCCATGTACTGTTGCAAGTGCGCATTTGTTATGCCAGCAATGATGAGCCGTGTTGTTTGTCGGTGCTCAGGCTGTAAAATAGGTCTGCTTTAGATCATCAGAAGACAGACATCTGCTTGTGGCATTTCCAGAATATAGATCAACTCGAATCAGGCAGAAAATTTTTCATAACAGCTCTAGACAATTTTTTGCTTAAATCTGATGTTGTGATCCTAACATTAGGGAGAGGTGTCTGATTTGAGGTTGAGAAACGGTTTTGAAAGCAAACCTCTACAAAAATCTTGTCCAACAAATGATTCATAATAATGGCAACACCCTGATAGTCAATGATACTAAGAATAATTAAACATACTGGGACAGTGATTTCATACAAAGAGAAACAACATCTGTTGAGTTCAATGAGACTGCTAACCACGAAGGGACTTGAACCGTTAATCTTCTGATCCGAAGTCAGACGCCTTATCCATTAGGCCACGTGGTCACGAAAGGCACCCTTCTCAGTGAACTGGGGGACTAGATCTTTTGTGGTACTCTTGATGGATAAGCCTTTTTTATGCATTTAGGAACTGTTTATTGTTTTAAAAGCAACATATGTATGATCAAATGTGGCAGGTTAGCTCAGCTGGTTAGAGTGTGGTGCTAATAACGCCAAGGCCATGGGTTCAACCCCCATACTGGCCATCTACTGTTGCAAATGCGCATTTGTTTTGCCAGCAATAAAGAGCCGTGTTGTTTGTCGGTGCTCAGGCTGTAAAATAGGTCTGCTTTAGATCATCAGAAGACAGACATCTGCTTGTGGCATTTATGGAATATAGATCAGCTGGAATCAGGCAGAAAATGTTTCACAACAGCTGTAGGCAATTTATTTGCTTAAATCTGATGTTGTGATCCTAACATTAGGGAGAGGTGTCTGATTTGAGGTTGAGAAACGGTTTTGAAACCAAACCTCTACAAAAATCTTGTCCAACAAATGATTCATAATAATGGCAACACCCTGATAGTCAATGATACTAAGAATAATTAAACATACTGGGACAGTGATTTCATACAAAGAGAAACAACATCTGTTGAGTTCAATGAGACTGCTAACCACGAAGGGACTTGAACCCTTAATCTTCTGATCCGAAGTCAGACACCTTATCCATTAGGCCACGTGGTCATGAAAAGCACCCTTCTCAGTGAACTGGGAGACTAGATCTTTCGTGGTACTCTTGATGGATAAGCCTTTTTTATGCATTTAGGAACTGTTTATTGTTTCAAAAGCAACATATATATAATCAAAACGTGGCCGGTTAGCTCAGCTGGTTAGAGTATGGTGCTAATAACGCCAAGGCCATGGGTTCAGCCCCCATTCTGGCCATCTACTGTTGCAAATGCGCATTTGTTTTGCCAGCAATGATGAGCCGTGTTGTTTGTCGGTGCTCGGGCTGTAAGATAGGTCTGCTTTAGATCATCAGAAGACAGACATCTGCTTGTGGCATTTCTGGAATATAGACCAGCTGGAATGAGGCAGAAAATGTTTCACAACAGCTGTAGGCAATTTATTTGCTTAAATCTGATGTTGTGATCCTAACATTAGGGAGAGGTGTCTGATTTGAGGTTGAGAAACGGTTTTGAAACCAAACCTCTACAAAAATCTTGTCCAACAAATGATTCATAACAATGGCAACACCCTGATAGTCAATGATACTAAGAATAATTAAACATACTGGGACAGTGATTTCATAAAAAGAGAAACAACATCTGTTGAGTTCAATGAGACTGCTAACCACGAAGGGACTTGAACCCTTAATCTTCTGATCCGAAGTCAGACGCCTTATCCATTAGGCCACGTGGTCACGAAAGGCACCCTTCTCAGTGAACTGGGGGACTAGATCTTTTGTGGTACTCTTGATGGATAAGCCTTTTTTATGCATTTAGGCACTGTTTATTGTTTCAAAAGCAACATATATATGATCAAAACGTGGCCGGTTAGCTCAGCTGGTTAGAGCGTGGTGCTAATACCGCCAAGGCCATGGGTTCAACCTCCATACTGGCCATCTAATGTTGCAAACGCACATTTGTTTTGCCAGCAATGATGAGCCGTGTTGTTTGTCGGTGCTCGGGCTGTAAGATAGGTCTGCTTTAGATCATCAGAAGAAAGATATCTGCTTGTGGCATTTATGGAATATAGATCAGCTGGAATCAGGTAGAAAATGTTTCACAACAGCTCTAGGCAATTTCTTCGCTTAAATCTGATGTTGTGATCCTAACATTAGGGAGAGGTGTCTGATTTGAGGTTGAGAAACGGTTTTGAAACCAAACCTCTACAAAAATCTTGTCCAACAAATGATTCATAATAATGGCAACACCCTGATAGTCAATGATACTAAGAATTATTAAACATACTGGGACAGTGATTTCATACAAAGAGAAACAACATCTGTTGAGTTCAATAAGACTGCTAACCACGAATGGACTTGAACCCTTAATCTTCTGATCCGAAGTCAGACGCCTTATCCATTAGGCCACGTGGTCACGAAAGGCACCCTTCTCAGTGAACTGGGGGACTAGATCTTTCGTGGTACTCTTGATGGATAAGCCTTTTTTATGCATTTAGGCACTGTTTATTGTTTCAAAAGCAACATATATATGATCAAAACGTGGCCGGTTAGCTCAGCTGGTTAGAGCGTGGTGCTAATACCGCCAAGGCCATGGGTTCAACCTCCATACTGGCCATCTAATGTTGCAAACGCACATTTGTTTTGCCAGCAATGATGAGCCGTGTTGTTTGTCGGTGCTCGGGCTGTAAGATAGGTCTGCTTTAGATCATCAGAAGACAGATATCTGCTTGTGGCATTTATGGAATATAGATCAGCTGGAATCAGGTAGAAAATGTTTCACAACAGCTCTAGGCAATTTTTTTGCTTAAATCTAATGTTGTGATCCTAACATTAGGGAGAGGTGTCTGATTTGAGGTTGAGAAACGGTTTTGAAACCAAACCTCTACAAAAATCTTGTCCAACAAATGATTCATAATAATGGCAACACCCTGATAGTCAATGATACTAAGAATAATTAAACATACTGGGACAGTGTTTTCATACAAAGAGAAACAACATCTGTTGAGTTCAATAAGACTGCTAACCACGAATGGACTTGAACCCTTAATATTCTGATCTGAAGTCAGACGCCTTATCCATTAGGCCACGTGGTCACGAAAAGCACCCTTCTCAGTGAACTGGGGGAGTAGATCTTTTGTGGTACTCTTGATGGATAAGCCTTTTTTATGCATTTAGGCACTTTTTATTGTTTTAAAAGCAACATATGTATGAACAAATGTGGCAGGTTAGCTCAGCTGGTTAGAGTGTAGTGCTAATAACGCCAAGGCCATGGGTTCAACCCCCATACTGGCCATCTACTGTTGCAAGTGCGCATTTGTTTTGCCAGCAATGATGAGCCGTGTTGTTTGTCGATGCTCGGGCTGTAAGATAGGTCTTCTTTAGATCATCAGAAGACAGACATCTGCTTGTGGCATTTCTAGAATATAGATCAACTCGAATCAGGTAGAAAACTTTTCACAACAGCTCTAGACAATTTTTTGCTTAATTTACTCTTTACTATTGCAAGCACTTATTTCTTTTGCCAGCAATGATGAGATCTGTTGTTTCTTGATTTTCAGGGTGTAAGATAGGTCTGCTTTAGATCATCAGAAGACAGACATCTGCTTGTGGCATTTCTGGAATATAGATCAGCTCGAATCAGGTAGAAAATGTTTCACAACAGCTGTAGGCAATTTTTTTGCTTAAATCTGATGTTGTGATCCTAACATTAGGGAGAGGTGTCTAATTTGAGGTTGAGAAACGGTTTTGAAACCAAATCTCTACAAAAATCTTGTCCAACAAATGATTCATAATAATGGCAAAACCCTGATAGTCAATGATACTAAGAATAATTGAACATACTGGGACAGTGATTTCATACAAAGAGAAACAACATCTGTTGAGTTCAATGAGACTGCTAACCACGAAGGGACTTGAACCCTTAATCTTCTGATCCGAAGTCAGACGCCTTATCCATTAGGCCACGTGGTCACGAAAAGCACCCTTCTCAGTGAACTGGGGGAGTTTTTTTTTTTGGTACTCTTGATGGATAAGCCTTTTTTATGCATTTAGGCACTTTTTATTGTTTTAAAAGAAAATATGTATGATCAAATGTGGCCGGTTAGCTCAGCTGGTTAGAGTGTGGTGCTAATAACGCCAAGGCCATTGGTTCAGCCCCCATACTGGCCATCTACTGTTGAAAATGCACATTTGTTTTGCCAGCAATGATGAGCCGTGTTGTTTGTCGGTGCTCGGGCTGTAAGATAGGTCTGCTTTAGATCATCAGAAGACAGACATCTGCTTGTGGCATTTCTGGTATATAGATCAGCTGGAATCAGGCAGAAAATGTTTCACAACAGCTGTAGGCAATTTATTTGCTTAAATCTGATGTTGTGATCCTAACATTAGGGAGAGGCGTCTGATTTGAGGTTAAGAAACGGTTTTGAAACCAAACCTCTACAAAAATCTTGTCCAACAAATGATTTATAATAATGGCAACACTCTGATAGTCAATGATACTAAGAATAATTAAACATACTGGGACAGTGATTTCATACAAAGTGAAACAACATTTATTGAGTTCAATTTGACTGCTAACCACGAAGGGACATGAACCCTTAATCTTCTGATCCGAAGTCAGACGCCTTATCCATTAGGCCACGTGGTCACGAAAGGTGCCCTTCTCAGTGAACTGGGGGACTAGATCTTTCGTGGTACTCTTGATGGATAAGCCTTTTTTATGCATTTAGGCACTGTTTATTGTTTCAAAAGCAACATATTTATGATCAAACCATGGCCGGTTAGCTCAGCTGGTTAGAGCGTGGTGCTAATAACGCCAAGGCCGAGGGTTCAACCCCCATACTGGCCATCTACTGTTGAAAATGCGCATTTGTTTTGCCAGCAATGATGAGCCGTGTTGTTTGTCGGTGCTCGGCCTGTTAGATAGGTCTGCTTTAGATCATTAGAAGACAGACATCTGCTTGTGGCATTTCTAGAATATAGATCAACTCGAGTCAGGTAGAAAATTTTTCTACCTGACATCTGCTTGTGGCATTTCTGGAATATAGATCAGCTGGAATCAGGCAGAAAATGTTTCACAACAGCTGTAGGCAATTTATTTGCTTAAATCTGATGTTGTGATCCTAACATTAGGGAGAGGTGTCTGATTTGAGGTTGAGAAACGGTTTTGAAACCAAACCTCTACAAAAATCTTGTCCAACAAATGATTCATAATAATGGCAACACCCTGATAGTCAATGATACTAAGAATAATTAAACATACTGGGACAGTGATTTCATACAAAGAGAAACAACATCTGTTGAGTTCAATAAGACTGCTAACCACGAATGAACTTGAACCCTTAATATTCTGATCTGAAGTCAGACGCCTGTAGGGAGAAAATATGTCACAACAGCTGTAGGCACTTTATTTGCTTAAATCTGATGTTGTGATCCTAACATTAGGGAGAGGTGTCTGATTTGAGGTTGAGAAACGGTTTTGAAACCAAACCTCATACAAAGAGAAACAACATTTGTTGAGTTCAATGTGACTGCTAACCACGAAGGGACTTGAACCCTTAATCTTCTGATCCAAAGTCAGACGCCTTATCCATTAGGACACGTGGCAAGCCAGCAATGATGCTCAGCTGGTTAGAGCGTGGTGCTAATAATGCGAAGGACATGGGTTCAACCCCCATACTGGCAATTTTTTTGCTTAAATCTGATGTTGTGATCCTAACATTAGGGAGAGGTGTCTGATTTGAGGTTGAGAAACGGTTTTGAAACCAAACCTCTACAAAAATCTTGTCCAACAAATGATTCATAATAATGGCAACACCCTGATAGTCAATGATACTAAGAATAATTGAACATACTGGGACAGTGTTTTCATACAAAGAGAAACAACATCTGTTGAGTTCAATAAGACTGCTAACCACGAATGGACTTGAACCCTTAATATTCTGATCTGAAGTCAGACGCCTTATCCATTAGGCCACGTGGTCACGAAAAGCACCCTTCTCAGTGAACTGGGGGAGTTGATCTTTTGTGGTACTCTTGATGGATAAGCCTTTTTTATGCATTTAGGCACTTTTTATTGTTTTAAAAGCAACATATGTATGATCAATACGTGGCTGGTTAGCTCAGCTGGTTAGAGCGTGGTGCTAATAACGCCAAGGCCATGGGTTCAACCCCCATACTGGCCATCTACTGTTGCAAACGCACATTTGTTTTGCCAGCAATGATGAGCCGTGTTGTTTGTCAGTGCTCGGGCTGTAAGATAGGTCTGCTTTAGATCATCAGAAGACAGACATCTGCTTGTGGCATTTCTGGAATATAGATCAGCTGGAATCAGGCAGAAAATGTTTCACAACAGCTGTAGGCAATTTTTTTGCTTAAATCTGATGTTGTGATCCTAACATTAGGGAGAGGTGTCTGATTTGAGGTTAAGAAACGGTTTTGAAACCAAACCTCTACAAAAATCTTGTTCAACAAATGATTCATAATAATGGCAACACCCTGATAGTCAATGATACTAAGAATAATTAAACATACTGGGACAGTGATTTCATACAAAGAGAAACAACATTTGTTGAGTTCAATGAGACTGCTAACCACGAAGGGACTTGAACCCTTAATCTTCTGATCTGAAGTCAGATGCCTTATCCATTAGCAATTTGCCAGCAATGATGAGCCGTGTTGTTTGTCGGTGCTCGGCCTGTTAGATAGGTCTGCTTTAGATCATCAGAAGACAGACATCTGCTTGTGGCATTTCTGGAATATAGATCAGCTGGTATCAGGCAGAAAATGTTTCACAACAGCTCTAGACAATTTTTTGCTTAATTTACTCTTTACTATTGCAAGCACATATTTCTTTTGCCAGCAATGATGAGATCTGTTGTTTCTTGATGTTCGGGGTGTAAGATAGGTCTGCTTTAGATCATCAGAAGACAGACATCTGCTTGTGACAGTTCTAGAATATAGATCAGCTCGAATCAGGTAGAAAAGTTTTCAAAAACAGCTCTAGACAATTTTTTGCTTAATTTACTCTTTACTATTGCAAGCACATATTTCTTTTGCCAGCAATGATCAGATCTGTTGTTTCTTGATGTTCGGGGTGTAAGATAGGTCTGCTTTAGATCATCAAAAGACAAATATCTGCTTCTGGCATTTCTGGAATATAGTTCAGCTCGAATCAGGCAGAAAATGTTTCACAACAGCTGTAGGCAATTTATTTGCTTAAATCTGATGTTGTGATCCTAACATTAGGGAGAGGTGTCTGATTTGAGGTTGAGAAACGGTTTTGAAACCAAACCTCTACAAAAATCTTGTCCAACAAATGATTCATAATAATGGCAACACCCTGATAGTCAATGATACTAAGAATAATTAAACATACTGGGACAGTGATTTCATACAAAGAGAAACAACATCTGTTGAGTTCAATGAGACTGCTAACCACTAAGGGACTTGAACCCTTAATCTTCTGATCCGAAGTCAGACACCTTATCCATTAGGCCACGTGGTCATGAAAAACACTCTTCTCAGTGAACTGGGAGACTAGATCTTTCGTGGTACTCTTGATGGATAAGCCTTTTTATGCATTTAGGAACTGTTTATTGTTTCAAAAGCAACATATATATAATCAAAACGTGGCCGGTTAGCTCAGCTGGTTAGAGTATGGTGCTAATAACGCCAAGGCCATGGGTTCAGCCCCCATTCTGGCCATCTACTGTTGCAAATGCGCATTTGTTTTGCCAGCAATGATGAGCCGTGTTGTTTGTCGGTGCTCGGGCTGTAAGATAGGTCTGCTTTAGATCATCAGAAGACAGACATCTGCTTGTGGCATTTCTGGAATATAGACCAGCTGGAATGAGGCAGAAAATGTTTCACAACAGCTGTAGGCAATTTATTTGCTTAAATCTGATGTTGTGATCCTAACATTAGGGAGAGGTGTCTGATTTGAGGTTGAGAAACGGTTTTGAAACCAAACCTCTACAAAAATCTTGTCCAACAAATGATTCATAACAATGGCAACACCCTGATAGTCAATGATACTAAGAATAATTAAACATACTGGGACAGTGATTTCATAAAAAGAGAAACAACATCTGTTGAGTTCAATGAGACTGCTAACCACGAAGGGACTTGAACCCTTAATCTTCTGATCCGAAGTCAGACGCCTTATCCATTAGGCCACGTGATCACGAAAGGCACCCTTCTCAGTGAACTGGGGGACTAGATCTTTTGTGGTACTCTTGATGGATAAGCCTTTTTTATGCATTTAGGAACTGTTTATTGTTTTAAAAGCAACATATGTATGATCAAATGTGGCAGGTTAGCTCAGCTGGTTAGAGTATGGTGCTAATAACGCCAAGGCCATGGGTTCAGCCCCCATTCTGGCCATCTACTGTTGCAAATGCGCATTTGTTTTGCCAGCAATGATGAGCCGTGTTGTTTGTCGGTGCTCGGGCTGTAAGATAGGTCTGCTTTAGATCATCAGAAGACAGACATCTGCTTGTGGCATTTCTGGAATATAGATCAGCTGGAATCAGGCAGAAAATGTTTCACAACAGCTCTAGGCAATTTCTTCGCTTAAATCTGATGTTGTGATCCTAACATTAGGGAGAGGTGTCTGATTTGAGGTTGAGAAACGGTTTTGAAACCAAACCTCTACAAAAATCTTGTCCAACAAATGATTCATAATAATGGCAACACCCTGATAGTCAATGATACTAAGAATTATTAAACATCCTGGGACAGTGATTTCATACAAAGAGAAACAACATTTGTTGAGTTCAATGTGACTGCTAACCACGAAGGGACTTGAACCCTTAATCTTCTGATCCGAAGTCAGACGCCTTATCCATTAGGCCAAGTGGTCACGAAAGGCACCCTTCTCAGTGAACTGGGGGACTAGATCTTTCGTGGTACTCTTGATGGATAAGCCTTTTTTATGCATTTAGGCACTGTTTATTGTTTCAAAAGCAACATATATATGATCAAAACGTGGCCGGTTAGCTCAGCTGGTTAGAGCGTGGTGCTAATACCGCCAAGGCCATGGGTTCAACCTCCATACTGGCCATCTAATGTTGCAAACGCACATTTGTTTTGCCAGCAATGATGAGCCGTGTTGTTTGTCGGTGCTCGGGCTGTAAGATAGGTCTGCTTTAGATCATCAGAAGACAGATATCTGCTTGTGGCATTTATGGAATATAGATCAGCTGGAATCAGGTAGAAAATGTTTCACAACAGCTCTAGGCAATTTTTTTGCTTAAATCTAATGTTGTGATCCTAACATTAGGGAGAGGTGTCTGATTTGAGGTTGAGAAACGGTTTTGAAACCAAACCTCTACAAAAATCTTGTCCAACAAATGATTCGTAATAATGGCAACACCCTGATAGTCAATGATACTAAGAATAATTAAACATACTGGGACAGTGATTTCATACAAAGAGAAACAACATCTGTTGAGGTCAATGAGACTGCTAACCACGAAGGGACTTGAACCCTTAATCTTCTGATCTGAAGTCAGACGCCTTATCGATTAGCAATTTGCCAGCAATGATGAGCCGTGTTGTTTGTCGGTGCTCGGCCTGTTAGATAGGTCTGCTTTAGATCATCAGAAGACAGACATCTGCTTGTGGCATTTCTGTAATATAGATTAGCTGGAATCAGGCAGAAAATGTTTCACAACAGCTGTAGGCAATTTATTTGCTTAAATCTGATGTTGTGATCCCAACATTAGGGAGAGGTGTCTGATTTGAGGTTGAGAAACGGTTTTGAAACCAAACCTCTACAAAAATCTTGTCCAACAAATGATTCATAATAATGGCAACACCCTGATAGTCAATGATACTAAGAATAATTGAACATACTGGGAGGGTGATTTCATACAAAGAGAAACAACATCTGTTGAGTTCAATAAGAGTGCTAACCACGAATGGACTTGAACCCTTAATATTCTGATCTGAAGTCAGACGCCTTATCCATTAGGCCACGTGGTCACGAAAAGCACCCTTCTCAGTGAACTGGGGGAGTAGATCTTTTGTGGTACTCTTGATGGATAAGCCTTTTTTATGCATTTAGGCACTTTTTATTGTTTTAAAAGCAAAATATGTATGATCAAATGTGGCCGGTTAGCTCAGCTGGTTAGAGTGTGGTGCTAATAACGCCAAGGCCATTGGTTCAGCCCCCATACGGGCCATCTACTGTTGCAAATGTGCATTTGTTTTGCCAGCAATGATGAGCCGTGTTGTTTGTCGGTGCTCGGCCTGTTAGATAGGTCTGCTTTAGATCATCAGAAGACAGACATCTGCTTGTGGCATTTCTGGAATATAGATTAGCTGGAATCAGGCAGAAAATGTTTCACAACAGCTGTAGGCAATTTATTTGCTTAAATCTGATGTTGTGATCCCAACATTAGGGAGAGGTGTCTGATTTGAGGTTGAGAAACGGTTTTGAAACCAAACGGCTGTAGGCAATTTATTTGCTTAAATCTGATGTTGTGATCCTAACATTAGGGAGAGGTGTCTGATTTGAGGTTGAGAAACGGTTTTGAAACCAAACCTCTACAAAAATCTTGTCCAACAAATGATTCATAATAATGGCAACACCCTGATAGTCAATGATACTAAGAATAATTAAACATACTGGGACAGTGATTTCATACAAAGAGAAACAACATCTGTTGAGTTCAATGTGACTGCTAACCACAAAGGGACTTGAAGCCTTAATCTTCTGATCCGAAGTGAGACGCCTTATCCATTAGGCCACGTGGTCACGAAAGGCACCCTTCTCAGTGAACTGGGGGACTATATCTTTCGTGGTACTCTTGATGGATAAGCCTTTTTTATGCATTTAGGCACTGTTTATTGTTTCAAAAGCAACATATATATGATCAAAATGTGGCCGGTTAGCTCACCTGGTTAGAGCGTGGTGCTAATAACGCCAAGGCCATGGGTTCAACCCCCATACTGCCCATCTACTGTTGCTAATGCGCATTTGTTTTGCCATCAATGGTGAGCCGTGTTGTTTGTCGGTGCTCAGGCTGTAAGATAGGTCTGCTTTAGATCATCAGAAGACAGACATCTGCTTGTGGCATTTCTGGAATATAGATCAGCTGGAATCAGGCAGAAAATGTTTCACAACAGCTCTAGGGAATTTTTTTTGCTTAAATCTGATGTTGTGATCCTAACATTAGGGAGAGGTGTCTGATTTGAGGTTGAGAAACCGTTTTGAAACCAAACCTCTACAAAAATCTTGTCCAACAAATGATTCGTAATAATGGCAACACCCTTATAGTCAATGATACTAAGAATAATTAAACATACTGGGACAGTGATTTCATACAAAGAGAAACAACATCTGTTGAGGTCAATGAGACTGCTAACCACGAAGGGACTTGAACCCTTAATCTTCTGATCTGAAGTCAGACGCCTTATCGATTAGCAATTTGCCAGCAATGATGAGCCGTGTTGTTTGTCGGTGCTCGGCCTGTTAGATAGGTCTGCTTTAGATCATCAGAAGACAGACATCTGCTTGTGGCATTTCTGGAATATAGATTAGCTGGAATCAGGCAGAAAATGTTTCACAACAGCTGTAGGCAATTTATTTGCTTAAATCTGATGTTGTGATCCCAACATTAGGGAGAGGTGTCTGATTTGAGGTTGAGAAACGGTTTTGAAACCAAACCTCTACAAAAATCTTGTCCAACAAATGATTCATAATAATGGCAACACCCTGATAGTCAATGATACTAAGAATAATTGAACATACTGGGAGGGTGATTTCATACAAAGAGAAACAACATCTGTTGAGTTCAATAAGAGTGCTAACCACGAATGGACTTGAACCCTTAATATTCTGATCTGAAGTCAGACGCCTTATCCATTAGGCCACGTGGTCACGAAAAGCACCCTTCTCAGTGAACTGGGGGAGTAGATCTTTTGTGGTACTCTTGATGGATAAGCCTTTTTTATGCATTTAGGCACTTTTTATTGTTTTAAAAGCAAAATATGTATGATCAAATGTGGCCGGTTAGCTCAGCTGGTTAGAGTGTGGTGCTAATAACGCCAAGGCCATTGGTTCAGCCCACATACTGGCCATCTACTGTTGCAAATGTGCATTTGTTTTGCCAGCAATGATGAGCCGTGTTGTTTGTCGGTGCTCGGCCTGTTAGATAGGTCTGCTTTAGATCATCAGAAGACAGACATCTGCTTGTGGCATTTCTGGAATATAGATCAGCTGGAATCAGGCAGAAAATGTTTCACAACAGCTGTAGGCAATTTATTTGCTTAAATCTGATGTTGTGATCCTAACATTAGGGAGAGGTGTCTGATTTGAGGTTGAGAAACGGTTTTGAAACCAAACCTCTACAAAAATCTTGTCCAACAAATGATTCATAATAATGGCAACACCCTGATAGTCAATGATACTAAGAATAATTAAACATACTGGGACAGTGATTTCATACAAAGAGAAACAACATCTGTTGAGTTCAATAAGACTGCTAACCACGAATGAACTTGAACCCTTAATATTCTGATCTGAAGTCAGACGCCTGTAGGGAGAAAATATGTCACAACAGCTGTAGGCACTTTATTTGCTTAAATCTGATGTTGTGATCCTAACATTAGGGAGAGGTGTCTGATTTGAGGTTGAGAAACGGTTTTGAAACCAAACCTCATACAAAGAGAAACAACATTTGTTGAGTTCAATGTGACTGCTAACCACGAAGGGACTTGAACCCTTAATCTTCTGATCCAAAGTCAGACGCCTTATCCATTAGGACACGTGGTAAGCCAGCAATGATGCTCAGCTGGTTAGAGCGTGGTGCTAATAATGCGAAGGACATGGGTTCAACCCCCATACTGGCAATTTTTTTGCTTAAATCTGATGTTGTGATCCTAACATTAGGGAGAGGTGTCTGATTTGAGGTTGAGAAACGGTTTTGAAACCAAACCTCTACAAAAATCTTGTCCAACAAATGATTCATAATAATGGCAACACCCTGATAGTCAATGATACTAAGAATAATTGAACATACTGGGACAGTGTTTTCATACAAAGAGAAACAACATCTGTTGAGTTCAATAAGACTGCTAACCACGAATGGACTTGAACCCTTAATATTCTGATCTGAAGTCAGACGCCTTATCCATTAGGCCACGTGGTCACGAAAAGCACCCTTCTCAGTGAACTGGGGGAGTTGATCTTTTGTGGTACTCTTGATGGATAAGCCTTTTTTATGCATTTAGGCACTTTTTATTGTTTTAAAAGCAACATATGTATGATCAATACGTGGCTGGTTAGCTCAGCTGGTTAGAGCGTGGTGCTAATAACGCCAAGGCCATGGGTTCAACCCCCATACTGGCCATCTACTGTTGCAAACGCACATTTGTTTTGCCAGCAATGATGAGCCGTGTTGTTTGTCAGTGCTCGGGCTGTAAGATAGGTCTGCTTTAGATCATCAGAAGACAGACATCTGCTTGTGGCATTTCTGGAATATAGATCAGCTGGAATCAGGCAGAAAATGTTTCACAACAGCTGTAGGCAATTTTTTTGCTTAAATCTGATGTTGTGATCCTAACATTAGGGAGAGGTGTCTGATTTGAGGTTAAGAAACGGTTTTGAAACCAAACCTCTACAAAAATCTTGTTCAACAAATGATTCATAATAATGGCAACACCCTGATAGTCAATGATACTAAGAATAATTAAACATACTGGGACAGTGATTTCATACAAAGAGAAACAACATTTGTTGAGTTCAATGAGACTGCTAACCACGAAGGGACTTGAACCCTTAATCTTCTGATCTGAAGTCAGATGCCTTATCCATTAGCAATTTGCCAGCAATGATGAGCCGTGTTGTTTGTCGGTGCTCGGCCTGTTAGATAGGTCTGCTTTAGATCATCAGAAGACAGACATCTGCTTGTGGCATTTCTGGAATATAGATCAGCTGGTATCAGGCAGAAAATGTTTCACAACAGCTCTAGACAATTTTTTGCTTAATTTACTCTTTACTATTGCAAGCACATATTTCTTTTGCCAGCAATGATGAGATCTGTTGTTTCTTGATGTTCGGGGTGTAAGATAGGTCTGCTTTAGATCATCAGAAGACAGACATCTGCTTGTGACAGTTCTAGAATATAGATCAGCTCGAATCAGGTAGAAAAGTTTTCAAAAACAGCTCTAGACAATTTTTTGCTTAATTTACTCTTTACTATTGCAAGCACATATTTCTTTTGCCAGCAATGATCAGATCTGTTGTTTCTTGATGTTCGGGGTGTAAGATAGGTCTGCTTTAGATCATCAAAAGACAAATATCTGCTTCTGGCATTTCTGGAATATAGTTCAGCTCGAATCAGGCAGAAAATGTTTCACAACAGCTGTAGGCAATTTATTTGCTTAAATCTGATGTTGTGATCCTAACATTAGGGAGAGGTGTCTGATTTGAGGTTGAGAAACGGTTTTGAAACCAAACCTCTACAAAAATCTTGTCCAACAAATGATTCATAATAATGGCAACACCCTGATAGTCAATGATACTAAGAATAATTAAACATACTGGGACAGTGATTTCATACAAAGAGAAACAACATCTGTTGAGTTCAATGAGACTGCTAACCACTAAGGGACTTGAACCCTTAATCTTCTGATCCGAAGTCAGACACCTTATCCATTAGGCCACGTGGTCATGAAAAACACTCTTCTCAGTGAACTGGGAGACTAGATCTTTCGTGGTACTCTTGATGGATAAGCCTTTTTATGCATTTAGGAACTGTTTATTGTTTCAAAAGCAACATATATATAATCAAAACGTGGCCGGTTAGCTCAGCTGGTTAGAGTATGGTGCTAATAACGCCAAGGCCATGGGTTCAGCCCCCATTCTGGCCATCTACTGTTGCAAATGCGCATTTGTTTTGCCAGCAATGATGAGCCGTGTTGTTTGTCGGTGCTCGGGCTGTAAGATAGGTCTGCTTTAGATCATCAGAAGACAGACATCTGCTTGTGGCATTTCTGGAATATAGACCAGCTGGAATGAGGCAGAAAATGTTTCACAACAGCTGTAGGCAATTTATTTGCTTAAATCTGATGTTGTGATCCTAACATTAGGGAGAGGTGTCTGATTTGAGGTTGAGAAACGGTTTTGAAACCAAACCTCTACAAAAATCTTGTCCAACAAATGATTCATAACAATGGCAACACCCTGATAGTCAATGATACTAAGAATAATTAAACATACTGGGACAGTGATTTCATAAAAAGAGAAACAACATCTGTTGAGTTCAATGAGACTGCTAACCACGAAGGGACTTGAACCCTTAATCTTCTGATCCGAAGTCAGACGCCTTATCCATTAGGCCACGTGATCACGAAAGGCACCCTTCTCAGTGAACTGGGGGACTAGATCTTTTGTGGTACTCTTGATGGATAAGCCTTTTTTATGCATTTAGGAACTGTTTATTGTTTTAAAAGCAACATATGTATGATCAAATGTGGCAGGTTAGCTCAGCTGGTTAGAGTATGGTGCTAATAACGCCAAGGCCATGGGTTCAGCCCCCATTCTGGCCATCTACTGTTGCAAATGCGCATTTGTTTTGCCAGCAATGATGAGCCGTGTTGTTTGTCGGTGCTCGGGCTGTAAGATAGGTCTGCTTTAGATCATCAGAAGACAGACATCTGCTTGTGGCATTTCTGGAATATAGATCAGCTGGAATCAGGCAGAAAATGTTTCACAACAGCTCTAGGCAATTTCTTCGCTTAAATCTGATGTTGTGATCCTAACATTAGGGAGAGGTGTCTGATTTGAGGTTGAGAAACGGTTTTGAAACCAAACCTCTACAAAAATCTTGTCCAACAAATGATTCATAATAATGGCAACACCCTGATAGTCAATGATACTAAGAATTATTAAACATCCTGGGACAGTGATTTCATACAAAGAGAAACAACATTTGTTGAGTTCAATGTGACTGCTAACCACGAAGGGACTTGAACCCTTAATCTTCTGATCCGAAGTCAGACGCCTTATCCATTAGGCCAAGTGGTCACGAAAGGCACCCTTCTCAGTGAACTGGGGGACTAGATCTTTCGTGGTACTCTTGATGGATAAGCCTTTTTTATGCATTTAGGCACTGTTTATTGTTTCAAAAGCAACATATATATGATCAAAACGTGGCCGGTTAGCTCAGCTGGTTAGAGCGTGGTGCTAATACCGCCAAGGCCATGGGTTCAACCTCCATACTGGCCATCTAATGTTGCAAACGCACATTTGTTTTGCCAGCAATGATGAGCCGTGTTGTTTGTCGGTGCTCAAGCTGTAAGATAGGTCTGCTTTAGATCATCAGAAGACAGATATCTGCTTGTGGCATTTATGGAATATAGATCAGCTGGAATCAGGTAGAAAATGTTTCACAACAGCTCTAGGCAATTTTTTTGCTTAAATCTAATGTTGTGATCCTAACATTAGGGAGAGGTGTCTGATTTGAGGTTGAGAAACGGTTTTGAAACCAAACCTCTACAAAAATCTTGTCCAACAAATGATTCGTAATAATGGCAACACCCTGATAGTCAATGATACTAAGAATAATTAAACATACTGGGACAGTGATTTCATACAAAGAGAAACAACATCTGTTGAGGTCAATGAGACTGCTAACCACGAAGGGACTTGAACCCTTAATCTTCTGATCTGAAGTCAGACGCCTTATCGATTAGCAATTTGCCAGCAATGATGAGCCGTGTTGTTTGTCGGTGCTCGGCCTGTTAGATAGGTCTGCTTTAGATCATCAGAAGACAGACATCTGCTTGTGGCATTTCTGTAATATAGATTAGCTGGAATCAGGCAGAAAATGTTTCACAACAGCTGTAGGCAATTTATTTGCTTAAATCTGATGTTGTGATCCCAACATTAGGGAGAGGTGTCTGATTTGAGGTTGAGAAACGGTTTTGAAACCAAACCTCTACAAAAATCTTGTCCAACAAATGATTCATAATAATGGCAACACCCTGATAGTCAATGATACTAAGAATAATTGAACATACTGGGAGGGTGATTTCATACAAAGAGAAACAACATCTGTTGAGTTCAATAAGAGTGCTAACCACGAATGGACTTGAACCCTTAATATTCTGATCTGAAGTCAGACGCCTTATCCATTAGGCCACGTGGTCACGAAAAGCACCCTTCTCAGTGAACTGGGGGAGTAGATCTTTTGTGGTACTCTTGATGGATAAGCCTTTTTTATGCATTTAGGCACTTTTTATTGTTTTAAAAGCAAAATATGTATGATCAAATGTGGCCGGTTAGCTCAGCTGGTTAGAGTGTGGTGCTAATAACGCCAAGGCCATTGGTTCAGCCCCCATACTGGCCATCTACTGTTGCAAATGTGCATTTGTTTTGCCAGCAATGATGAGCCGTGTTGTTTGTCGGTGCTCGGCCTGTTAGATAGGTCTGCTTTAGATCATCAGAAGACAGACATCTGCTTGTGGCATTTCTGGAATATAGATTAGCTGGAATCAGGCAGAAAATGTTTCACAACAGCTGTAGGCAATTTATTTGCTTAAATCTGATGTTGTGATCCCAACATTAGGGAGAGGTGTCTGATTTGAGGTTGAGAAACGGTTTTGAAACCAAACGGCTGTAGGCAATTTATTTGCTTAAATCTGATGTTGTGATCCTAACATTAGGGAGAGGTGTCTGATTTGAGGTTGAGAAACGGTTTTGAAACCAAACCTCTACAAAAATCTTGTCCAACAAATGATTCATAATAATGGCAACACCCTGATAGTCAATGATACTAAGAATAATTAAACATACCGGGACAGTGATTTCATACAAAGAGAAACAACATCTGTTGAGTTCAATGTGACTGCTAACCACAAAGGGACTTGAAGCCTTAATCTTCTGATCCGAAGTGAGACGCCTTATCCATTAGGCCACGTGGTCACGAAAGGCACCCTTCTCAGTGAACTGGGGGACTATATCTTTCGTGGTACTCTTGATGGATAAGCCTTTTTTATGCATTTAGGCACTGTTTATTGTTTCAAAAGCAACATATATATGATCAAAATGTGGCCGGTTAGCTCACCTGGTTAGAGCGTGGTGCTAATAACGCCAAGGCCATGGGTTCAACCCCCATACTGCCCATCTACTGTTGCTAATGCGCATTTGTTTTGCCATCAATGGTGAGCCGTGTTGTTTGTCGGTGCTCAGGCTGTAAGATAGGTCTGCTTTAGATCATCAGAAGACAGACATCTGCTTGTGGCATTTCTGGAATATAGATCAGCTGGAATCAGGCAGAAAATGTTTCACAACAGCTCTAGGGAATTTTTTTTGCTTAAATCTGATGTTGTGATCCTAACATTAGGGAGAGGTGTCTGATTTGAGGTTGAGAAACCGTTTTGAAACCAAACCTCTACAAAAATCTTGTCCAACAAATGATTCGTAATAATGGCAACACCCTTATAGTCAATGATACTAAGAATAATTAAACATACTGGGACAGTGATTTCATACAAAGAGAAACAACATCTGTTGAGGTCAATGAGACTGCTAACCACAAAGGGACTTGAACCCTTAATCTTCTGAATCTGTTTTTACATTTTATTGTTTTATTGTTTTGAAAGCAACATATGTATGATCCAATGTGGCTGGTTAGCTCAGCTGGTTAGAGCGTGCTGCTAATAATGCCAAGGCCATGGGTTCAACCCCCATACTGGCCTTCTACTGTTGCTAATGCGCATTTGTTTTGCCAGCAATGATGAGCCGTGTTGTTTGTTGATGCTCGGGCTGTAAGATAGGTCTTCTTTACATCATCAGAAGACAGACTTCTGCTTGTGGCATTTCTAGAATATAGATCAGCTCGAATCAGGTAGAAAATTTTTCACAAAAGCTGATTTGTCACAACAGCTCTAGATTATTTTTTGCTTAATTTACTCTTTACTATTGCAAGCACATATTTCTTTTGCCAGCAATGATGAGATCTGTTGTTTCTTGATTTTCGGGGTGTAAGATAGGTCTGCTTTAGATCATCAGAAGACAGACATCTGCTTGTGGCATTTCTGGAATATAGATCAGCTGGAATCAGGCAGAAAATGTTTCACAACAGCTCTAGGGAATTTTTTTTGCTTAAATCTGATGTTGTGATCCTAACATTAGGGAGAGGTGTCTGATTTGAGGTTGAGAAACCGTTTTGAAACCAAACCTCTACAAAAATCTTGTCCAACAAATGATTCGTAATAATGGCAACACCCTGATAGTCAATGATACTAAGAATAATTAAACATACTGGGACAGTGATTTCATACAAAGAGAAACAACATCTGTTGAGGTCAATGAGACTGCTAACCACGAAGGGACTTGAACCCTTAATCTTCTGATCTGAAGTCAGACGCCTTATCGATTAGCAATTTGCCAGCAATGATGAGCCGTGTTGTTTGTCGGTGCTCGGCCTGTTAGATAGGTCTGCTTTAGATCATCAGAAGACAGACATCTGCTTGTGGCATTTCTGTAATATAGATTAGCTGGAATCAGGCAGAAAATGTTTCACAACAGCTGTAGGCAATTTATTTGCTTAAATCTGATGTTGTGATCCCAACATTAGGGAGAGGTGTCTGATTTGAGGTTGAGAAACGGTTTTGAAACCAAACCTCTACAAAAATCTTGTCCAACAAATGATTCATAATAATGGCAACACCCTGATAGTCAATGATACTAAGAATAATTGAACATACTGGGAGGGTGATTTCATACAAAGAGAAACAACATCTGTTGAGTTCAATAAGAGTGCTAACCACGAATGGACTTGAACCCTTAATATTCTGATCTGAAGTCAGACGCCTTATCCATTAGGCCACGTGGTCACGAAAAGCACCCTTCTCAGTGAACTGGGGGAGTAGATCTTTTGTGGTACTCTTGATGGATAAGCCTTTTTTATGCATTTAGGCACTTTTTATTGTTTTAAAAGCAAAATATGTATGATCAAATGTGGCCGGTTAGCTCAGCTGGTTAGAGTGTGGTGCTAATAACGCCAAGGCCATTGGTTCAGCCCCCATACTGGCCATCTACTGTTGCAAATGTGCATTTGTTTTGCCAGCAATGATGAGCCGTGTTGTTTGTCGGTGCTCGGCCTGTTAGATAGGTCTGCTTTAGATCATCAGAAGACAGACATCTGCTTGTGGCATTTCTGGAATATAGATCAGCTGGAATCAGGCAGAAAATGTTTCACAACAGCTGTAGGCAATTTATTTGCTTAAATCTGATGTTGTGATCCTAACATTAGGGAGAGGTGTCTGATTTGAGGTTGAGAAACGGTTTTGAAACCAAACCTCTACAAAAATCTTGTCCAACAAATGATTCATAATAATGGCAACACCCTGATAGTCAATGATACTAAGAATAATTAAACATACTGGGACAGTGATTTCATACAAAGAGAAACAACATCTGTTGAGTTCAATAAGACTGCTAACCACGAATGAACTTGAACCCTTAATATTCTGATCTGAAGTCAGACGCCTGTAGGGAGAAAATATGTCACAACAGCTGTAGGCACTTTATTTGCTTAAATCTGATGTTGTGATCCTAACATTAGGGAGAGGTGTCTGATTTGAGGTTGAGAAACGGTTTTGAAACCAAACCTCATACAAAGAGAAACAACATTTGTTGAGTTCAATGTGACTGCTAACCACGAAGGGATTTGAACCCTTAATCTTCTGATCCAAAGTCAGACGCCTTATCCATTAGGACACGCGGTAAGCCAGCAATGATGCTCAGCTGGTTAGAGCGTGGTGCTAATAATGCGAAGGACATGGGTTCAACCCCCATACTGGCAATTTTTTTGCTTAAATCTGATGTTGTGATCCTAACATTAGGGAGAGGTGTCTGATTTGAGGTTGAGAAACGGTTTTGAAACCAAACCTCTACAAAAATCTTGTCCAACAAACGATTCATAATAATGGCAACACCCTGATAGTCAATGATACTAACAATAATTGAACAAACTGGGACAGTGATTTCATACAAAGAGAAACAACATCTGTTTTTACATTTTATTGTTTTATTGTTTTGAAAGCAACATATGTATGATCCAATGTGGCTGGTTAGCTCAGCTGGTTAGAGCGTGCTGCTAATAATGCCAAGGCCATGGGTTCAACCCCCATACTGGCCTTCTACTGTTGCAAGCGCACATTTGTTTTGCCAGCAATGATGAGCCGTGTTGTTTGTTGATGCTCGGGCTGTAAGATAGGTCTTCTTTAGATCATCAGAAGACAGACTTCTGCTTGTGGCATTTCTAGAATATAGATCAGCTCGAATCAGGTAGAAAATTTTTCACAAAAGCACTAGACAATTTTTTGCTTAATTTACTCTTTACTATTGCAAGCACATATTTCTTTTGCCAGCAATGATGAGATCTGTTGTTTCTTGATGTTCGGGGTGTAAGATAGGTCTGCTTTAGATCATCAGAAGACAGACATCTGCTTGTGGCATTTCGGGAATATAGATCAGCTGGAATCAGGCAGAAAATGTTTCACAACAGCTGTAGGCAATTTATTTGCTTAATTTACTCTTTACTATTGCAAGCACATATTTCTTTTGCCAGCAATGATGAGATCTGTTGACAGACCCTTACAACAGCTCTAGGCAATTTTTTTGCTTAAATCTGATGTTGTGATCCTAACATTAGGGAGAGGTGTCTGATTTGAGGTTGAGAAACGGTTTTGAAACCAAACCTCTACAAAAATCTTGTCCAACAAATGATTCATAATAATGGCAACACCCTGATAGTCAATGATACTAAGAATAATTAAACATACTGGGACAGTGATTTCATACAAAGAGAAACAACATCTGTTGAGTTCAATGTGACTGCTAACCACAAAGGGACTTGAAGCCTTAATCTTCTGATCCGAAGTCAGACGCCTTATCCATTAGGCCACGTGGTCACGAAAGGCACCCTTCTCAGTGAACTGGGGGACTATATCTTTCGTGGTACTCTTGATGGATAAGCCTTTTTTATGCATTTAGGCACTGTTTATTGTTTCAAAAGCAACATATATATGATCAAAATGTGGCCGGTTAGCTCACCTGGTTAGAGCGTGGTGCTAATAACGCCAAGGCCATGGGTTCAACCCCCATACTGCCCATCTACTGTTGCTAATGCGCATTTGTTTTGCCAGCAATGGTGAGCCGTGTTGTTTGTCGGTGCTCAGGCTGTAAGATAGGTCTGCTTTAGATCATCAGAAGACAGACATCTGCTTGTGGCATTTCTGGAATATAGATCAGCTGGAATCAGGCAGAAAATGTTTCACAACAGCTCTAGGCAATTTTTTTGCTTAAATCTGATGTTGTGATCCTAACATTAGGGAGAGGTGTCTGATTTGTCACAACAGCTCTAGATTATTTTTTGCTTAATTTACTCTTTACTATTGCAAGCACATATTTCTTTTGCCAGCAATGACGAGATCTGTTGTTTCTTGATTTTCGGGGTGTAAGATAGGTCTGCTTTAGATCATCAGAAGACAGACATCTGCTTGTGGCATTTCTGGAATATAGATCAGCTCGAATCAGGTAGAAAATGTTTCACAAAAGCTCTAGGCAATTTTTTTGCTTAAATCTGATGTTGTGATCCTAACATTAGGGAGAGGTGTCTGATTTGAGGTTGAGAAACGGTTTTGAAACCAAATCTCTACAAAAATCTTGTCCAACAAATGATTCATAATAATGGCAAAACCCTGATAGTCAATGATACTAAGAATAATTGAACATACCGGGACAGTGATTTCATACAAAGAGAAACAACATCTGTTGAGTTCAATGAGACTGCTAACCAGGAAGGGACTTGAACCCTTAATCTTCTGATCCGAAGTCAGACGCCTTATCCATTAGGCCACGTGGTCACGAAAAGCACCCTTCTCAGTGAACTGGGGGAGTTTTTTTTTTTTTGGTACTCTTGATGGATAAGCCTTTTTTATGCATTTAGGCACTTTTTATTGTTTTAAAAGCAAAATATGTATGATCAAATGTGGCCGGTTAGCTCAGCTGGTTAGAGTGTGGTGCTAATAACGCCAAGGCCATTGGTTCAGCCCCCATACTGGCCATCTACTGTTGAAAATGCACATTTGTTTTGCCAGCAATGATGAGCCGTGTTGTTTGTCGGTGCTCGGGCTGTAAGATAGGTCTGCTTTAGATCATCAGAAGACAGACATCTGCTTGTGGCATTTCTGGTATATAGATCAGCTGGAATCAGGCAGAAAATGTTTCACAACAGGTGTAGGCAATTTATTTGCTTAAATCTGATGTTGTGATCCTAACATTAGGGAGAGGCGTCTGATTTGAGGTTAAGAAACGGTTTTGAAACCAAACCTCTACAAAAATCTTGTCCAACAAATGATTCATAATAATGGCAACACTCTGATAGTCAATGATACTAAGAATAATTAAACATACTGGGACAGTGATTTCATACAAAGTGAAACAACATTTATTGAGTTCAATTTGACTGCTAACCACGAAGGGACATGAACCCTTAATCTTCTGATCCGAAGTCAGACGCCTTATCCATTAGGCCACGTGGTCACGAAAGGTGCCCTTCTCAGTGAACTGGGGGACTAGATCTTTCGTGGTACTCTTGATGGATAAGCCTTTTTTATGCATTTAGGCACTGTTTATTGTTTCAAAAGCAACATGTTTATAATCAAACCATGGCCGGTTAGCTCAGCTGGTTAGAGCGTGGTGCTAATAACGCCAAGGCCATGGGTCCAACCCCCATACTGGCCATCTACTGTTGAAAATGCGCATTTGTTTTGCCAGCAATGATGAGCCGTGTTGTTTGTCCTCGCTCGGGCTGTAAGATAGGTCTGCTTTAGATCATCAGAAGACAGACATCTGCTTGTGGCATTTCTGGAATATAGATCAGCTGGAATCAGGCAGAAAATGTTTCACAACATGCGCATTTGTTTTGCCAGCAATGATGAGCCGTGTTGTTTGTCGGTGCTCGGGCTGTAAGATAGGTCTGCTTTAGATCATTAGAAGACAGACATCTGCTTGTGGCATTTCTAGAATATAGATCAACTCGAGTCAGGTAGAAAATTTTTCACAACAGCTCTAGACAATTTTTTGCTTAATTTACTCTTTACTATTGCAAGCACATATTTCTTTTGCCAGCAATGATGAGATCTGTTGTTTCTTGATGTTCGGGGTGTAAGATAGGTCTGCTTTAGATCATCAGAAGACAGACATCTGCTTGTGGCATTTCTGGAATATAGATCAGCTGGAATCAGGCAGAAAATGTTTCACAACAGCTGTAGGCAATTTATTTGCTTAATTTACTCTTTACTATTGCAAGCACATATTTCTTTTGCCAGCAATGATGAGATCTGTTGACAGACCCTTACAACAGCTCTAGGCAATTTTTTTGCTTAAATCTGATGTTGTGATCCTAACATTAGGGAGAGGTGTCTGATTTGAGGTTGAGAAACGGTTTTGAAACCAAACCTCTACAAAAATCTTGTCCAACAAATGATTCATAATAATGGCAACACCATGATAGTCAATGATACTAAGAATAATTAAACATACTGGGACAGTGATTTCATACAAAGAGAAACAACATCTGTTGAGTTCAATGTGACTGCTAACCACAAAGGGACTTGAAGCCTTAATCTTCTGATCCGAAGTCAGATGCCTTATCCATTAGGCCACGTGGTCACGAAAGGCACCCTTCTCAGTGAACTGGGGGACTATATCTTTCGTGGTACTCTTGATGGATAAGCCTTTTTTATGCATTTAGGCACTGTTTATTGTTTCAAAAGCAACATATATATGATCAAAATGTGGCCGGTTAGCTCAGCTGGTTAGAGCGTGGTGCTAATAACGCCAAGGCCATGGGTTCAACCCCCATACTGGCCATCTACTGTTGCTAATGCGCATTTGTTTTGCCAGCAATGGTGAGCCGTGTTGTTTGTCGGTGCTCAGGCTGTAAGATAGGTCTGCTTTAGATCATCAGAAGACAGACATCTGCTTGTGGCATTTCTGGAATATAGATCAGCTGGAATCAGGCAGAAAATGTTTCACAACAGCTGTAGGCAATTTATTTGCTTAAATCTGATGTTGTGATCCTAACATTAGGGAGAGGTGTCTGATTTGAGGTTGAGAAACGGTTTTGAAACCAAACCTCTACAAAAATCTTGTCCAACAAATGATTCGTAATAATGGCAACACCCTGATAGTCAATGATACTAAGAATAATTAAACATACTGGGACAGTGATTTCATACAAAGAGAAATAACATCTGTTGAGGTCAATGAGACTGCTAACCACGAAGGGACTTGAACCCTTAATCTTCTGATCTGAAGTCAGACGCCTTATCGATTAGCAATTTGCCAGCAATGATGAGCCGTGTTGTTTGTCGGTGCTCGGCCTGTTAGATAGGTCTGCTTTAGATCATCAGAAGACAGACATCTGCTTGTGGCATTTCTGGAATATAGATTAGCTGGAATCAGGCAGAAAATGTTTCACAACAGCTGTAGGCAATTTATTTGCTTAAATCTGATGTTGTGATCCCAACATTAGGGAGAGGTGTCTGATTTGAGGTTGAGAAACGGTTTTGAAACCAAACCTCTACAAAAATCTTGTCCAACAAATGATTCATAATAATGGCAACACCCTGATAGCCAATGATACTAAGAATAATTGAACATACTGGGAGGGTGATTTCATACAAAGAGAAACAACATCTGTTGAGTTCAATAAGAGTGCTAACCACGAATGGACTTGAACCCTTAATATTCTGATCTGAAGTCAGACGCCTTATCCATTAGGCCACGTGGTCACGAAAAGCACCCTTCTCAGTGAACTGGGGGAGTAGATCTTTTGTGGTACTCTTGATGGATAAGCCTTTTTTATGCATTTAGGCACTTTTTATTGTTTTAAAAGCAAAATATGTATGATCAAATGTGGCCGGTTAGCTCAGCTGGTTAGAGTGTGGTGCTAATAACGCCAAGGCCATTGGTTCAGCCCCCATACTGGCCATCTACTGTTGCAAATGTGCATTTGTTTTGCCAGCAATGATGAGCCGTGTTGTTTGTCGGTGCTCGGCCTGTTAGATAGGTCTGCTTTAGATCATCAGAAGACAGACATCTGCTTGTGGCATTTCTGGAATATAGATCAGCTGGAATCAGGCAGAAAATGTTTCACAACAGCTGTAGGCAATTTATTTGCTTAAATCTGATGTTGTGATCCTAACATTAGGGAGAGGTGTCTGATTTGAGGTTGAGAAACGGTTTTGAAACCAAACCTCTACAAAAATCTTGTCCAACAAATGATTCATAATAATGGCAACACCCTGATAGTCAATGATACTAAGAATAATTAAACATACTGGGACAGTGATTTCATACAAAGAGAAACAACATCTGTTGAGTTCAGTAAGACTGCTAACCACGAATGAACTTGAACCCTTAATATTCTGATCTGAAGTCAGACGCCTGTAGGGAGAAAATATGTCACAACAGCTGTAGGCAATTTATTTGCTTAAATCTGATGTTGTGATCCTAACATTAGGGAGAGGTGTCTGATTTGAGGTTGAGAAACGGTTTTGAAACCAAACCTCATACAAAGAGAAACAACATTTGTTGAGTTCAATGTGACTGCTAACCACGAAGGGACTTGAACCCTTAATCTTCTGATCCAAAGTCAGACGCCTTATCCATTAGGACACGTGGTAAGCCAGCAATGATGCTCAGCTGGTTAGAGCGTGGTGCTAATAATGCGAAGGACATGGGTTCAACCCCCATACTGGCAATTTTTTTGCTTAAATCTGATGTTGTGATCCTAACATTAGGGAGAGGTGTCTGATTTGAGGTTGAGAAACGGTTTTGAAACCAAACCTCTACAAAAATCTTGTCCAACAAACGATTCATAATAATGGCAACACCCTGATAGTCAATGATACTAACAATAATTGAACAAACTGGGACAGTGATTTCATACAAAGAGAAACAACATCTGTTTTTACATTTTATTGTTTTATTGTTTTGAAAGCAACATATGTATGATCCAATGTGGCTGGTTAGCTCAGCTGGTTAGATTGTGCTGCTAATAATGCCAAGGCCATGGGTTCAACCCCCATACTGGCCTTCTACTGTTGCAAGCGCACATTTGTTTTGCCAGCAATGATGAGCCGTGTTTTTTGTTGATGCTCGGGCTGTAAGATAGGTCTTCTTTAGATCATCAGAAGATAGACTTCTGCTTGTGGCATTTCTAGAATATAGATCAGCTCGAATCAGGTAGAAAATTTTTCACAAAAGCACAAGACAATTTTTTGCTTAATTTACTCTTTACTATTGCAAGCACATATTTCTTTTGCCAGCAATGATGAGATCTGTTGTTTCTTGATGTTCGGGGTGTAAGATAGGTCTGCTTTAGATCATCAGAAGACAGACATCTGCTTGTGGCATTTCGGGAATATAGATCAGCTGGAATCAGGCAGAAAATGTTTCACAACAGCTGTAGGCAATTTATTTGCTTAATTTACTCTTTACTATTGCAAGCACATATTTCTTTTGCCAGCAATGATGAGATCTGTTGACAGACCCTTACAACAGCTCTAGGCAATTTTTTTGCTTAAATCTGATGTTGTGATCCTAACATTAGGGAGAGGTGTCTGATTTGAGGTTGAGAAACGGTTTTGAAACCAAACCTCTACAAAAATCTTGTCCAACAAATGATTCATAATAATGGCAACACCCTGATAGTCAATGATACTAAGAATAATTAAACATACTGGGACAGTGATTTCATACAAAGAGAAACAACATCTGTTGAGTTCAATGTGACTGCTAACCACAAAGGGACTTGAAGCCTTAATCTTCTGATCCGAAGTCAGACGCCTTATCCATTAGGCCACGTGGTCATGAAAGGCACCCTTCTCAGTGAACTGGGGGACTATATCTTTCGTGGTACTCTTGATGGATAAGCCTTTTTTATGCATTTAGGCACTGTTTATTGTTTCAAAAGCAACATATGTATGATCAAACTGTGGCCGGTTAGCTCACCTGGTTAGAGCATGGTGCTAATAACGCCAAGGCCATGGGTTCAACCCCCATACTGCCCATCTACTGTTGCTAATGCGCATTTGTTTTGCCAGCAATGGTGAGCCGTGTTGTTTGTCGGTGCTCAGGCTGTAAGATAGGTCTGCTTTAGATCATCAGAAGACAGACATCTGCTTGTGGCATTTCTGGAATATAGATCAGCTGGAATCAGGCAGAAAATGTTTCACAACAGCTGTAGGCAATTTATTTGCTTAAATCTGATGTTGTGATCCTAACATTAGGGAGAGGTGTCTGATTTGAGGTTGAGAAACGGTTTTGAAACCAAACCTCTACAAAAATCTTGTCCAACAAATGATTCGTAATAATGGCAACACCCTGATAGTCAATGATACTAAGAATAATTAAACATACTGGGACAGTGATTTCATACAAAGAGAAACAACATCTGTTGAGGTCAATGAGACTGCTAACCACGAAGGGACTTGAACCCTTAATCTTCTGATCTGAAGTCAGACGCCTTATCGATTAGCAATTTGCCAGCAATGATGAGCCGTATTGTTTGTCGGTGCTCGGCCTGTTAGATAGGTCTGCTTTAGATCATCAGAAGACAGACATCTGCTTGTGGCATTTCTGGAATATAGATCAGCTGGAATCAGGCAGAAAATGTTTCACAACAGCTGTAGGCAATTTATTTGCTTAAATCTGATGTTGTGATCCCAACATTAGGGAGAGGTGTCTGATTTGAGGTTGAGAAACGGTTTTGAAACCAAACCTCTACAAAAATCTTGTCCAACAAATGATTCATAATAATGGCAACACCCTGATAGTCAATGATACTAAGAATAATTGAACATACTGGGAGGGTGATTTCATACAAAGAGAAACAACATCTGTTGAGTTCAATAAGAGTGCTAACCACGAATGGACTTGAACCCTTAATATTCTGATCTGAAGTCAGACGCCTTATCCATTAGGCCACGTGGTCACGAAAAGCACCCTTCTCAGTGAACTGGGGGAGTAGATCTTTTGTGGTACTCTTGATGGATAAGCCTTTTTTATGCATTTAGGCACTTTTTATTGTTTTAAAAGCAAAATATGTATGATCAAATGTGGCCGGTTAGCTCAGCTGGTTAGAGTGTGGTGCTAATAACGCCAAGGCCATTGGTTCAGCCCCCATACTGGCCATCTACTGTTGCAAATGTGCATTTGTTTTGCCAGCAATGATGAGCCGTGTTGTTTGTTGATGCTCGGGCTGTAAGATAGGTCTTCTTTAGATCATCAGAAGACAGACTTCTGCTTGTGGCATTTCTAGAATATAGATCAGCTCGAATCAGGTAGAAAATTTTTCACAAAAGCACTAGACAATTTTTTGCTTAATTTACTCTTTACTATTGCAAGCACATATTTCTTTTTCCAGCAATGATGAGATCTGTTGTTTCTTGATGTTCGGGGTGTAAGATAGGTCTGCTTTAGATCATCAGAAGACAGACATCTGCTTGTGGCATTTCGGGAATATAGATCAGCTGGAATCAGGCAGAAAATGTTTCACAACAGCTGTAGGCAATTTATTTGCTTAATTTACTCTTTACTATTGCAAGCACATATTTCTTTTGCCAGCAATGATGAGATCTGTTGACAGACCCTTACAACAGCTCTAGGCAATTTTTTTGCTTAAATCTGATGTTGTGATCCTAACATTAGGGAGAGGTGTCTGATTTGAGGTTGAGAAACGGTTTTGAAACCAAACCTCTACAAAAATCTTGTCCAACAAATGATTCATAATAATGGCAACACCCTGATAGTCAATGATACTAAGAATAATTAAACATACTGGGACAGTGATTTCATACAAAGAGAAACAACATCTGTTGAGTTCAATGTGACTGCTAACCACAAAGGGACTTGAAGCCTTAATCTTCTGATCCGAAGTCAGACGCCTTATCCATTAGGCCACGAAAGGCACCCTTCTCAGTGAACTGGGGGACTATATCTTTCGTGGTACTCTTGATGGATAAGCCTTTTTTATGCATTTAGGCACTGTTTATTGTTTCAAAAGCAACATATATATGATCAAAATGTGGCCGGTTAGCTCACCTGGTTAGAGCGTGGTGCTAATAACGCCAAGGCCATGGGTTCAACCCCCATACTGCCCATCTACTGTTGCTAATGCGCATTTGTTTTGCCAGCAATGGTGAGCCGTGTTGTTTGTCGGTGCTCAGGCTGTAAGATAGGTCTGCTTTAGATCATCAGAAGACAGACATCTGCTTGTGGCATTTCTGGAATATAGATCAGCTGGAATCAGGCAGAAAATGTTTCACAACAGCTCTAGGCAATTTTTTTGCTTAAATCTGATGTTGTGATCCTAACATTAGGGAGAGGTGTCTGATTTGTCACAACAGCTCTAGATTATTTTTTGCTTAATTTACTCTTTACTATTGCAAGCACATATTTCTTTTGCCAGCAATGATGAGATCTGTTGTTTCTTGATTTTCGGGGTGTACGATAGGTCTGCTTTAGATCATCAGAAGACAGACATCTGCTTGTGGCATTTCTGGAATATAGATCAGCTCGAATCAGGTAGAAAATGTTTCACAACAGCTCTAGGCATTTTTTTTGCTTAAATCTGATGTTGTGATCCTAACATTAGGGAGAGGTGTCTGATTTGAGGTTGAGAAACGGTTTTGAAACCAAATCTCTACAAAAAACTTGTCCAACAAATGATTCATAATAATGGCAAAACCCTGATAGTCAATGATACTAAGAATAATTGAACATACTGGGACAGTGATTTCATACAAAGAGAAACAACATCTGTTGAGTTCAATGAGACTGCTAACCACGAAGGGACTTGAACCCTTAATCTTCTGATCCGAAGTAAGACGCCTTATCCATTAGGCCACGTGGTCACGAAAAGCACCCTTCTCAGTGAACTGGGGGAGTTTTTTTTTTTTTGGTACTCTTGATGGATAAGCCTTTTTTATGCATTTAGGCACTTTTTATTGTTTTAAAAGCAAAATATGTATGATCAAATGTGGCCGGTTAGCTCAGCTGGTTAGAGTGTGGTGCTAATAACGCCAAGGCCATTGGTTCAGCCCCCATACTGGCCATCTACTGTTGAAAATGCACATTTGTTTTGCCAGCAATGATGAGCCGTGTTGTTTGTCGGTGCTCGGGCTGTAAGATAGGTCTGCTTTAGATCATCAGAAGACAGACATCTGCTTGTGGCATTTCTGGTATATAGATCAGCTGGAATCAGGCAGAAAATGTTTCACAACATGCGCATTTGTTTTGCCAGCAATGATGAGCCGTGTTGTTTGTCGGTGCTCGGGCTGTAAGATAGGTCTGCTTTAGATCATTAGAAGACAGACATCTGCTTGTGGCATTTCTAGAATATAGATCAACTCGAGTCAGGTAGAAAATTTTTCACAACAGCTCTAGACAATTTTTTGCTTAATTTACTCTTTACTATTGCAAGCACATATTTCTTTTGCCAGCAATGATGAGATCTGTTGTTTCTTGATGTTCGGGGTGTAAGATAGGTCTGCTTTAGATCATCAGAAGACAGACATCTGCTTGTGGCATTTCTGGAATATAGATCAGCTGGAATCAGGCAGAAAATGTTTCACAACAGCTGTAGGCAATTTATTTGCTTAATTTACTCTTTACTATTGCAAGCACATATTTCTTTTGCCAGCAATGATGAGATCTGTTGACAGACCCTTACAACAGCTCTAGGCAATTTTTTTGCTTAAATCTGATGTTGTGGTCCTAACATTAGGGAGAGGTGTCTGATTTGAGGTTGAGAAACGGTTTTGAAACCAAACCTCTACAAAAATCTTGTCCAACAAATGATTCATAATAATGGCAACACCCTGATAGTCAATGATACTAAGAATAATTAAACATACTGGGACAGTGATTTCATACAAAGAGAAACAACATCTGTTGAGTTCAATGTGACTGCTAACCACAAAGGGACTTGAAGCCTTAATCTTCTGATCCGAAGTCAGACGCCTTATCCATTAGGCCACGTGGTCACGAAAGGTGCCCTTCTCAGTGAACTGGGGGACTAGATCTTTCGTGGTACTCTTGATGGATAAGCCTTTTTTATGCGTTTAGGCACTGTTTATTGTTTCAAAAGCAACATATATATGATCAAAATGTGGCCGGTTAGCTCAGCTGGTTAGAGCGTGGTGCTAATAACGCCAAGGCCATGGGTTCAACCCCCATACTGGCCATCTACTGTTGCTAATGCGCATTTGTTTTGCCAGCAATGGTGAGCCGTGTTGTTTGTCGGTGCTCAGGCTGTAAGATAGGTCTGCTTTAGATCATCAGAAGACAGACATCTGCTTGTGGCATTTCTGGAATATAGATCAGCTGGAATCAGGCAGAAAATGTTTCACAACAGCTGTAGGCAATTTATTTGCTTAAATCTGATGTTGTGATCCTAACATTAGGGAGAGGTGTCTGATTTGAGGTTGAGAAACGGTTTTGAAACCAAACCTCTACAAAAATCTTGTCCAACAAATGATTCGTAATAATGGCAACACCCTGATAGTCAATGATACTAAGAATAATTAAACATACTGGGACAGTGATTTCATACAAAGAGAAACAACATCTGTTGAGGTCAATGAGACTGCTAACCACGAAGGGACTTGAACCCTTAATCTTCTGATCTGAAGTCAGACGCCTTATCGATTAGCAATTTGCCAGCAATGATGAGCCGTATTGTTTGTCGGTGCTCGGCCTGTTAGATAGGTCTGCTTTAGATCATCAGAAGACAGACATCTGCTTGTGGCATTTCTGGAATATAGATCAGCTGGAATCAGGCAGAAAATGTTTCACAACAGCTGTAGGCAATTTATTTGCTTAAATCTGATGTTGTGATCCCAACATTAGGGAGAGGTGTCTGATTTGAGGTTGAGAAACGGTTTTGAAACCAAACCTCTACAAAAATCTTGTCCAACAAATGATTCATAATAATGGCAACACCCTGATAGTCAATGATACTAAGAATAATTGAACATACTGGGAGGGTGATTTCATACAAAGAGAAACAACATCTGTTGAGTTCAATAAGAGTGCTAACCACGAATGGACTTGAACCCTTAATATTCCGATCTGAAGTCAGACGCCTTATCCATTAGGACACGTGGTAAGCCAGCAATGATGCTCAGCTGGTTAGAGCGTGGTGCTAATAATGCGAAGGACATGGGTTCAACCCCCATACTGGCAATTTTTTTGCTTAAATCTGATGTTGTGATCCTAACATTAGGGAGAGGTGTCTGATTTGAGGTTGAGAAACGGTTTTGAAACCAAACCTCTACAAAAATCTTGTCCAACAAACGATTCATAATAATGGCAACACCCTGATAGTCAATGATACTAACAATAATTGAACAAACTGGGACAGTGATTTCATACAAAGAGAAACAACATCTGTTTTTACATTTTATTGTTTTATTGTTTTGAAAGCAACATATGTATGATCCAATGTGGCTGGTTAGCTCAGCTGGTTAGATTGTGCTGCTAATAATGCCAAGGCCATGGGTTCAACCCCCATACTGGCCTTCTACTGTTGCAAGCGCACATTTGTTTTGCCAGCAATGATGAGCCGTGTTTTTTGTTGATGCTCGGGCTGTAAGATAGGTCTTCTTTAGATCATCAGAAGATAGACTTCTGCTTGTGGCATTTCTAGAATATAGATCAGCTCGAATCAGGTAGAAAATTTTTCACAAAAGCACAAGACAATTTTTTGCTTAATTTACTCTTTACTATTGCAAGCACATATTTCTTTTGCCAGCAATGATGAGATCTGTTGTTTCTTGATGTTCGGGGTGTAAGATAGGTCTGCTTTAGATCATCAGAAGACAGACATCTGCTTGTGGCATTTCGGGAATATAGATCAGCTGGAATCAGGCAGAAAATGTTTCACAACAGCTGTAGGCAATTTATTTGCTTAATTTACTCTTTACTATTGCAAGCACATATTTCTTTTGCCAGCAATGATGAGATCTGTTGACAGACCCTTACAACAGCTCTAGGCAATTTTTTTGCTTAAATCTGATGTTGTGATCCTAACATTAGGGAGAGGTGTCTGATTTGAGGTTGAGAAACGGTTTTGAAACCAAACCTCTACAAAAATCTTGTCCAACAAATGATTCATAATAATGGCAACACCCTGATAGTCAATGATACTAAGAATAATTAAACATACTGGGACAGTGATTTCATACAAAGAGAAACAACATCTGTTGAGTTCAATGTGACTGCTAACCACAAAGGGACTTGAAGCCTTAATCTTCTGATCCGAAGTCAGACGCCTTATCCATTAGGCCACGTGGTCATGAAAGGCACCCTTCTCAGTGAACTGGGGGACTATATCTTTCGTGGTACTCTTGATGGATAAGCCTTTTTTATGCATTTAGGCACTGTTTATTGTTTCAAAAGCAACATATGTATGATCAAAATGTGGCCGGTTAGCTCACCTGGTTAGAGCATGGTGCTAATAACGCCAAGGCCATGGGTTCAACCCCCATACTGCCCATCTACTGTTGCTAATGCGCATTTGTTTTGCCAGCAATGGTGAGCCGTGTTGTTTGTCGGTGCTCAGGCTGTAAGATAGGTCTGCTTTAGATCATCAGAAGACAGACATCTGCTTGTGGCATTTCTGGAATATAGATCAGCTGGAATCAGGCAGAAAATGTTTCACAACAGCTGTAGGCAATTTATTTGCTTAAATCTGATGTTGTGATCCTAACATTAGGGAGAGGTGTCTGATTTGAGGTTGAGAAACGGTTTTGAAACCAAACCTCTACAAAAATCTTGTCCAACAAATGATTCGTAATAATGGCAACACCCTGATAGTCAATGATACTAAGAATAATTAAACATACTGGGACAGTGATTTCATACAAAGAGAAACAACATCTGTTGAGGTCAATGAGACTGCTAACCACGAAGGGACTTGAACCCTTAATCTTCTGATCTGAAGTCAGACGCCTTATCGATTAGCAATTTGCCAGCAATGATGAGCCGTATTGTTTGTCGGTGCTCGGCCTGTTAGATAGGTCTGCTTTAGATCATCAGAAGACAGACATCTGCTTGTGGCATTTCTGGAATATAGATCAGCTGGAATCAGGCAGAAAATGTTTCACAACAGCTGTAGGCAATTTATTTGCTTAAATCTGATGTTGTGATCCCAACATTAGGGAGAGGTGTCTGATTTGAGGTTGAGAAACGGTTTTGAAACCAAACCTCTACAAAAATCTTGTCCAACAAATGATTCATAATAATGGCAACACCCTGATAGTCAATGATACTAAGAATAATTGAACATACTGGGAGGGTGATTTCATACAAAGAGAAACAACATCTGTTGAGTTCAATAAGAGTGCTAACCACGAATGGACTTGAACCCTTAATATTCTGATCTGAAGTCAGACGCCTTATCCATTAGGCCACGTGGTCACGAAAAGCACCCTTCTCAGTGAACTGGGGGAGTAGATCTTTTGTGGTACTCTTGATGGATAAGCCTTTTTTATGCATTTAGGCACTTTTTATTGTTTTAAAAGCAAAATATGTATGATCAAATGTGGCCGGTTAGCTCAGCTGGTTAGAGTGTGGTGCTAATAACGCCAAGGCCATTGGTTCAGCCCCCATACTGGCCATCTACTGTTGCAAATGTGCATTTGTTTTGCCAGCAATGATGAGCCGTGTTGTTTGTTGATGCTCGGGCTGTAAGATAGGTCTTCTTTAGATCATCAGAAGACAGACTTCTGCTTGTGGCATTTCTAGAATATAGATCAGCTCGAATCAGGTAGAAAATTTTTCACAAAAGCACTAGACAATTTTTTGCTTAATTTACTCTTTACTATTGCAAGCACATATTTCTTTTTCCAGCAATGATGAGATCTGTTGTTTCTTGATGTTCGGGGTGTAAGATAGGTCTGCTTTAGATCATCAGAAGACAGACATCTGCTTGTGGCATTTCGGGAATATAGATCAGCTGGAATCAGGCAGAAAATGTTTCACAACAGCTGTAGGCAATTTATTTGCTTAATTTACTCTTTACTATTGCAAGCACATATTTCTTTTGCCAGCAATGATGAGATCTGTTGACAGACCCTTACAACAGCTCTAGGCAATTTTTTTGCTTAAATCTGATGTTGTGATCCTAACATTAGGGAGAGGTGTCTGATTTGAGGTTGAGAAACGGTTTTGAAACCAAACCTCTACAAAAATCTTGTCCAACAAATGATTCATAATAATGGCAACACCCTGATAGTCAATGATACTAAGAATAATTAAACATACTGGGACAGTGATTTCATACAAAGAGAAACAACATCTGTTGAGTTCAATGTGACTGCTAACCACAAAGGGACTTGAAGCCTTAATCTTCTGATCCGAAGTCAGACGCCTTATCCATTAGGCCACGAAAGGCACCCTTCTCAGTGAACTGGGGGACTATATCTTTCGTGGTACTCTTGATGGATAAGCCTTTTTTATGCATTTAGGCACTGTTTATTGTTTCAAAAGCAACATATATATGATCAAAATGTGGCCGGTTAGCTCACCTGGTTAGAGCGTGGTGCTAATAACGCCAAGGCCATGGGTTCAACCCCCATACTGCCCATCTACTGTTGCTAATGCGCATTTGTTTTGCCAGCAATGGTGAGCCGTGTTGTTTGTCGGTGCTCAGGCTGTAAGATAGGTCTGCTTTAGATCATCAGAAGACAGACATCTGCTTGTGGCATTTCTGGAATATAGATCAGCTGGAATCAGGCAGAAAATGTTTCACAACAGCTCTAGGCAATTTTTTTGCTTAAATCTGATGTTGTGATCCTAACATTAGGGAGAGGTGTCTGATTTGTCACAACAGCTCTAGATTATTTTTTGCTTAATTTACTCTTTACTATTGCAAGCACATATTTCTTTTGCCAGCAATGATGAGATCTGTTGTTTCTTGATTTTCGGGGTGTAAGATAGGTCTGCTTTAGATCATCAGAAGACAGACATCTGCTTGTGGCATTTCTGGAATATAGATCAGCTCGAATCAGGTAGAAAATGTTTCACAACAGCTCTAGGCATTTTTTTTGCTTAAATCTGATGTTGTGATCCTAACATTAGGGAGAGGTGTCTGATTTGAGGTTGAGAAACGGTTTTGAAACCAAATCTCTACAAAAAACTTGTCCAACAAATGATTCATAATAATGGCAAAACCCTGATAGTCAATGATACTAAGAATAATTGAACATACTGGGACAGTGATTTCATACAAAGAGAAACAACATCTGTTGAGTTCAATGAGACTGCTAACCACGAAGGGACTTGAACCCTTAATCTTCTGATCCGAAGTAAGACGCCTTATCCATTAGGCCACGTGGTCACGAAAAGCACCCTTCTCAGTGAACTGGGGGAGTTTTTTTTTTTTTGGTACTCTTGATGGATAAGCCTTTTTTATGCATTTAGGCACTTTTTATTGTTTTAAAAGCAAAATATGTATGATCAAATGTGGCCGGTTAGCTCAGCTGGTTAGAGTGTGGTGCTAATAACGCCAAGGCCATTGGTTCAGCCCCCATACTGGCCATCTACTGTTGAAAATGCACATTTGTTTTGCCAGCAATGATGAGCCGTGTTGTTTGTCGGTGCTCGGGCTGTAAGATAGGTCTGCTTTAGATCATCAGAAGACAGACATCTGCTTGTGGCATTTCTGGTATATAGATCAGCTGGAATCAGGCAGAAAATGTTTCACAACATGCGCATTTGTTTTGCCAGCAATGATGAGCCGTGTTGTTTGTCGGTGCTCGGGCTGTAAGATAGGTCTGCTTTAGATCATTAGAAGACAGACATCTGCTTGTGGCATTTCTAGAATATAGATCAACTCGAGTCAGGTAGAAAATTTTTCACAACAGCTCTAGACAATTTTTTGCTTAATTTACTCTTTACTATTGCAAGCACATATTTCTTTTGCCAGCAATGATGAGATCTGTTGTTTCTTGATGTTCGGGGTGTAAGATAGGTCTGCTTTAGATCATCAGAAGACAGACATCTGCTTGTGGCATTTCTGGAATATAGATCAGCTGGAATCAGGCAGAAAATGTTTCACAACAGCTGTAGGCAATTTATTTGCTTAATTTACTCTTTACTATTGCAAGCACATATTTCTTTTGCCAGCAATGATGAGATCTGTTGACAGACCCTTACAACAGCTCTAGGCAATTTTTTTGCTTAAATCTGATGTTGTGGTCCTAACATTAGGGAGAGGTGTCTGATTTGAGGTTGAGAAACGGTTTTGAAACCAAACCTCTACAAAAATCTTGTCCAACAAATGATTCATAATAATGGCAACACCCTGATAGTCAATGATACTAAGAATAATTAAACATACTGGGACAGTGATTTCATACAAAGAGAAACAACATCTGTTGAGTTCAATGTGACTGCTAACCACAAAGGGACTTGAAGCCTTAATCTTCTGATCCGAAGTCAGACGCCTTATCCATTAGGCCACGTGGTCACGAAAGGTGCCCTTCTCAGTGAACTGGGGGACTAGATCTTTCGTGGTACTCTTGATGGATAAGCCTTTTTTATGCGTTTAGGCACTGTTTATTGTTTCAAAAGCAACATATATATGATCAAAATGTGGCCGGTTAGCTCAGCTGGTTAGAGCGTGGTGCTAATAACGCCAAGGCCATGGGTTCAACCCCCATACTGGCCATCTACTGTTGCTAATGCGCATTTGTTTTGCCAGCAATGGTGAGCCGTGTTGTTTGTCGGTGCTCAGGCTGTAAGATAGGTCTGCTTTAGATCATCAGAAGACAGACATCTGCTTGTGGCATTTCTGGAATATAGATCAGCTGGAATCAGGCAGAAAATGTTTCACAACAGCTGTAGGCAATTTATTTGCTTAAATCTGATGTTGTGATCCTAACATTAGGGAGAGGTGTCTGATTTGAGGTTGAGAAACGGTTTTGAAACCAAACCTCTACAAAAATCTTGTCCAACAAATGATTCGTAATAATGGCAACACCCTGATAGTCAATGATACTAAGAATAATTAAACATACTGGGACAGTGATTTCATACAAAGAGAAACAACATCTGTTGAGGTCAATGAGACTGCTAACCACGAAGGGACTTGAACCCTTAATCTTCTGATCTGAAGTCAGACGCCTTATCGATTAGCAATTTGCCAGCAATGATGAGCCGTATTGTTTGTCGGTGCTCGGCCTGTTAGATAGGTCTGCTTTAGATCATCAGAAGACAGACATCTGCTTGTGGCATTTCTGGAATATAGATCAGCTGGAATCAGGCAGAAAATGTTTCACAACAGCTGTAGGCAATTTATTTGCTTAAATCTGATGTTGTGATCCCAACATTAGGGAGAGGTGTCTGATTTGAGGTTGAGAAACGGTTTTGAAACCAAACCTCTACAAAAATCTTGTCCAACAAATGATTCATAATAATGGCAACACCCTGATAGTCAATGATACTAAGAATAATTGAACATACTGGGAGGGTGATTTCATACAAAGAGAAACAACATCTGTTGAGTTCAATAAGAGTGCTAACCACGAATGGACTTGAACCCTTAATATTCCGATCTGAAGTCAGACGCCTTATCCATTAGGCCACGTGGTCACGAAAAGCACCCTTCTCAGTGAACTGGGGGAGTAGATCTTTTGTGGTACTCTTGATGGATAAGCCTTTTTTATGCATTTAGGCACTTTTTATTGTTTTAAAAGCAAAATATGTATGATCAAATGTGGCCGGTTAGCTCAGCTGGTTAGAGTGTGGTGCTAATAACGCCAAGGCCATTGGTTCAGCCCCCATACTGGCCATCTACTGTTGCAAATGTGCATTTGTTTTGCCAGCAATGATAAGCCGTGTTGTTTGTCGGTGCTCAGGCTGTAAGATAGGTCTGCTTTAGATCATCAGAAGACAGACATCTGCTTGTGGCATTTCTGGAATATAGATCAGCTGGAATCAGGCAGAAAATGTTTCACAACAGCTCTAGGCAATTTTTTTGCTTAAATCTGATGTTGTGATCCTAACATTAGGGAGAGGTGTCTGATTTGAGGTTGAGAAACGGTTTTGAAACCAAACCTCTACAAAAATCTTGTCCAACAAATGATTCATAATAATGGCAACACCCTGATAGTCAATGATACTAAGAATAATTAAACATACTGGGACAGTGATTTCATACAAAGAGAAACAACATCTGTTGAGTTCAATAAGACTGCTAACCACGAATGAACTTGAACCCTTAATATTCTGATCTGAAGTCAGACGCCTGTAGGGAGAAAATATTTCACAACAGCTGTAGGCAATTTATTTGCTTAAATCTGATGTTGTGATCCTAACATTAGGGAGAGGTGTCTGATTTGAGGTTGAGAAACGGTTTTGAAACCAAACCTCATACAAAGAGAAACAACATTTGTTGAGTTCAATGTGACTGCTAACCACGAAGGGACTTGAACCCTTAATCTTCTGATCCAAAGTCAGACGCCTTATCCATTAGGCCACGTGGTCACGAAAGGCACCCTTCTCAGTGAACTGGGGGACTAGAACTTTGGTGGTACCCTTGATGGATAAGCCTTTTTTATGCATTTAGGAACTGTTTATTGTTTCAAAAGCAACATATATATATTCAAAACGTGGCCGGTTAGCTCAGCTGGTTAGAGCGTGGTGCTAATAACGCCAAGGCCATGGGTTCAACCCCCATACTGGCCATCTACTGTTGCAAGCGCACATTTGTTTTGCCAGCAATGATGCTCAGCTGGTTAGAGCGTGGTGCTAATAACGCGAAGGACATGGGTTCAACCCCCATACTGGCAATTTTTTTGCTTAAATCTGATGTTGTGATCCTAACATTAGGGAGAGGTGTCTGATTTGAGGTTGAGAAACGGTTTTGAAACCAAACCTCTACAAAAATCTTGTCCAACAAACGATTCATAATAATGGCAACACCCTGATAGTCAATGATACTAAGAATAATTGAACAAACTGGGACAGTGATTTCATACAAAGAGAAACAACATCTGTTTTTACATTTTATTGTTTTATTGTTTTGAAAGCAACATATGTATGATCCAATGTGGCTGGTTAGCTCAGCTGGTTAGAGCGTGGTGCTAATAATGCCAAGGCCATGGGTCCATACTGGCCTTCTACTGTTGCAAACGCACATTTGTTTTGCCAGCAATGATGAGCCGTGTTGTTTGTCGATGCTCGGGCTGTAAGATAGGTCTTCTTTAGATCATCAGAAGACAGACTTCTGCTTGTGGCATTTCTAGAATATAGATCAGCTCGAATCAGGTAGAAAATTTTTCACAAAAGCACTAGACAATTTTTTGCTTAATTTACTCTTTACTATTGCAAGCACATATTTCTTTTGCCAGCAATGATGAGATCTGTTGTTTCTTGATGTTCGGGGTGTAAGATAGGTCTGCTTTAGATCATCAGAAGACAGACATCTGCTTGTGGCATTTCTGGAATATAGATCAGCTGGAATCAGGCAGAAAATGTTTCACAACAGCTGTAGGCAATTTATTTGCTTAATTTACTCTTTACTATTGCAAGCACATATTTCTTTTGCCAGCAATGATGAGATCTGTTGACAGACCCTTACAACAGCTCTAGGCAATTTTTTTGCTTAAATCTGATGTTGTGATCCTAACATTAGGGAGAGGTGTCTGATTTGAGGTTGAGAAACGGTTTTGAAACCAAACCTCTACAAAAATCTTGTCCAACAAATGATTCTTAATAATGGCAACACCCTGATAGTCAATGATACTAAGAATAATTGAACATACTGGGACAGTGATTTCATACAAAGAGAAACAACATCTGTTGAGTTCAATGAGACTGCTAATCACGAATGGACTTGATCCCTTAATCTTCTGATCCGAAGTCAGACGCCTTATCGATTAGCAATTTGCCAGCAATGATGAGCCGTGATTTCATACAAAGAGAAACAATATCTGTTGAGGTCAATGAGACTGCTAACCACGAAGGGACTTGAACCCTTAATCTTCTGATCCGAAGTCAGACGCCTTATCGATTAGCAATTTGCCAGCAATGATGAGCCGTGTTGTTTGTCGGTGCTCGGCCTGTTAGATAGGTCTGCTTTAGATCATCAGAAGACAGACATCTGCTTGTGGCATTTCTGGAATATAGATCAGCTGGAATCAGGCAGAAAATGTTTCACAACAGCTCTAGGCAATTTTTTTGCTTAAATCTGATGTTGTGATCCTAACATTAGGGAGAGGTGTCTGATTTGTCACAACAGCTCTAGATTATTTTTTGCTTAATTTACTCTTTACTATTGATCATCAGAAGACAGACATCTGCTTGTGGCATTTCTGGAATATAGATCAGCTCGAATCAGGTAGAAAATGTTTCACAACAGCTCTAGGCAATTTTTTTGCTTAAATCTGATGTTGTGATCCTAACATTAGGGAGAGGTGTCTGATTTGAGGTTGAGAAACGGTTTTGAAACCAAATCTCTACAAAAATCTTGTCCAACAAATGATTCATAATAATGGCAAAACCCTGATAGTCAATGATACTAAGAATAATTGAACATACTGGGACAGTGATTTCATACAAAGAGAAACAACATCTGTTGAGTTCAATGAGACTGCTAACCACGAAGGGACTTGAACCCTTAATCTTCTGATCCGAAGTCAGACGCCTTATCCATTAGGCCACGTGGTCACGAAAAGCACCCTTCTCAGTGAACTGGGGGAGTTTTTTTTTTTTTTGGTACTCTTGATGGATAAGCCTTTTTTATGCATTTAGGCACTTTTTATTGTTTTAAAAGCAAAATATGTATGAACAAATGTGGCCGGTTAGCTCAGCTGGTTAGAGTGTGGTGCTAATAACGCCAAGGCCATTGGTTCAGCCCCCATACTGGCCATCTACTGTTGCAAATGCACATTTGTTTTGCCAGCAATGATGAGCCGTGTTGTTTGTCGGTGCTCGGGCTGTAAGATAGGTCTGCTTTAGATCATCAGAAGACAGACATCTGCTTGTGGCATTTCTGGTATATAGATCAGCTGGAATCAGGCAGAAAATGTTTCACAACAGCTGTAGGCAATTTATTTGCTTAAATCTGATGTTGTGATCCTAACATTAGGGAGAGGCGTCTGATTTGAGGTTAAGAAACGGTTTTGAAACCAAACCTCTACAAAAATCTTGTCTAACAAATGATTCATAATAATGGCAACACTCTGATAGTCAATGATACTAAGAATAATTAAACATACTGGGACAGTGATTTCATACAAAGTGAAACAACGTTTATTGAGTTCAATTTGACTGCTAACCACGAAGGGACATGAACCCCTAATCTTCTGATCCGAAGTCAGACGCCTTATCCATTAGGCCACGTGGTCACGAAAGGTGCCCTTCTCAGTGAACTGGGGGACTAGATCTTTCGTGGTACTCTTGATGGATAAGCCTTTTTTATGCATTTAGGCACTGTTTATTGTTTCAAAAGCAACATATTTATGATCAAACCATGGCCGGTTAGCTCAGCTGGTTAGAGCGTGGTGCTAATAACGCCAAGGCCATGGGTTCAACCCCCATACTGGCCATCTACTGTTGAAAATGCGCATTTGTTTTGCCAGCAATGATGAGCCGTGTTGTTTGTCCTCGCTCGGGCTGTAAGATAGGTCTGCTTTAGATCATCAGAAGACAGACATCTGCTTGTGGCATTTCTGGAATATAGATCAGCTGGAATCAGGCAGAAAATGTTTCACAACATGCGCATTTGTTTTGCCAGCAATGATGAGCCGTGTTGTTTGTCGGTGCTCGGGCTGTAAGATAGGTCTGCTTTAGATCATTAGAAGACAGACATCTGCTTGTGGCATTTCTAGAATATAGATCAACTCGAGTCAGGTAGAAAATTTTTCACAACAGCTCTAGACAATTTTTTGCTTAATTTACTCTTTACTATTGCAAGCACATATTTCTTTTGCCAGCAATGATGAGATCTGTTGTTTCTTGATGTTCGGGGTGTAAGATAGGTCTGCTTTAGATCATCAGAAGACAGACATCTGCTTGTGGCATTTCTGGAATATAGATCAGCTGGAATCAGGCAGAAAATGTTTCACAACAGCTGTAGGCAATTTATTTGCTTAATTTACTCTTTACTATTGCAAGCACATATTTCTTTTGCCAGCAATGATGAGATCTGTTGACAGACCCTTACAACAGCTCTAGGCAATTTTTTTGCTTAAATCTGATGTTGTGATCCTAACATTAGGGAGAGGTGTCTGATTTGAGGTTGAGAAACGGTTTTGAAACCAAACCTCTACAAAAATCTTGTCCAACAAATGATTCATAATAATGGCAACACCCTGATAGTCAATGATACTAAGAATAATTAAACATACTGGGACAGTGATTTCATACAAAGAGAAACAACATCTGTTGAGTTCAATGTGACTGCTAACCACAAAGGGACTTGAAGCCTTAATCTTCTGATCCGAAGTCAGACGCCTTATCCATTAGGCCACGTGGTCACGAAAGGCACCCTTCTCAGTGAACTGGGGGACTATATCTTTCGTGGTACTCTTGATGGATAAGCCTTTTTTATGCATTTAGGCACTGTTTATTGTTTCAAAAGCAACATATATATGATCAAAATGTGGCCGGTTAGCTCAGCTGGTTAGAGCGTGGTGCTAATAACGCCAAGGCCATGGGTTCAACCCCCATACTGGCCATCTACTGTTGCTAATGCGCATTTGTTTTGCCAGCAATGGTGAGCCGTGTTGTTTGTCGGTGCTCAGGCTGTAAGATAGGTCTGCTTTAGATCACCAGAAGACAGACATCTGCTTGTGGCATTTCTGGAATATAGATCAGCTGGAATCAGGCAGAAAATGTTTCACAACAGCTGTAGGCAATTTATTTGCTTAAATCTGATGTTGTGATCCTAACATTAGGGAGAGGTGTCTGATTTGAGGTTGAGAAACCGTTTTGAAACCAAACCTCTACAAAAATCTTGTCCAACAAATGATTCGTAATAATGGCAACACCCTGATAGTCAATGATACTAAGAATAATTAAACATACTGGGACAGTGATTTCATACAAAGAGAAACAACATCTGTTGAGGTCAATGAGACTGCTAACCACGAAGGGACTTGAACCCTTAATCTTCTGATCCAAAGTCAGACGCCTTATCCATTAGGCCACGTGGTCACGAAAGGCACCCTTCTCAGTGAACTGGGGGACTAGAACTTTGGTGGTACCCTTGATGGATAAGCCTTTTTTATGCATTTAGGAACTGTTTATTGTTTCAAAAGCAACATATATATATTCAAAACGTGGCCGGTTAGCTCAGCTGGTTAGAGCGTGGTGCTAATAACGCCAAGGCCATGGGTTCAACCCCCATACTGGCCATCTACTGTTGCCAGCGCACATTTGTTTTGCCAGCAATGATGCTCAGCTGGTTAGAGCGTGGTGCTAATAACGCGAAGGACATGGGTTCAACCCCCATACTGGCAATTTTTTTGCTTAAATCTGATGTTGTGATTCTAACATTAGGGAGAGGTGTCTGATTTGAGGTTGAGAAATGGTTTTGAAACCAAACCTCTACAAAAATCTTGTCCAACAAACGATTCATAATAATGGCAACACCCTGATAGTCAATGATACTAAGAATAATTGAACAAACTGGGACAGTGATTTCATACAAAGAGAAACAACATCTGTTTTTACATTTTATTGTTTTATTGTTTTGAAAGCAACATATGTATGATCCAATGTGGCTGGTTAGCTCAGCTGGTTAGAGCGTGGTGCTAATAATGCCAAGGCCATGGGTCCATACTGGCCTTCTACTGTTGCAAACGCACATTTGTTTTGCCAGCAATGATGAGCCGTGTTGTTTGTCGATGCTCGGGCTGTAAGATAGGTCTTCTTTAGATCATCAGAAGACAGACTTCTGCTTGTGGCATTTCTAGAATATAGATCAGCTCGAATCAGGTAGAAAATTTTTCACAAAAGCACTAGACAATTTTTTGCTTAATTTACTCTTTACTATTGCAAGCACATATTTCTTTTGCCAGCAATGATGAGATCTGTTGTTTCTTGATGTTCGGGGTGTAAGATAGGTCTGCTTTAGATCATCAGAAGACAGACATCTGCTTGTGGCATTTCTGGAATATAGATCAGCTGGAATCAGGCAGAAAATGTTTCACAACAGCTGTAGGCAATTTATTTGCTTAATTTACTCTTTACTATTGCAAGCACATATTTCTTTTGCCAGAAATGATGAGATCTGTTGACAGACCCTTACAACAGCTCTAGGCAATTTTTTTGCTTAAATCTGATGTTGTGATCCTAACATTAGGGAGAGGTGTCTGATTTGAGGTTGAGAAACGGTTTTGAAACCAAACCTCTACAAAAATCTTGTCCAACAAATGATTCATAATAATGGCAACACCCTGATAGTCAATGATACTAAGAATAATTAAACATACTGGGACAGTGATTTCATACAAAGAGAAAAAACATCTGTTGAGTTCAATGTGACTGCTAACCACAAAGGGACTTGAAGCCTTAATCTTCTGATCCGAAGTCAGACGCCTTATCCATTAGGCCACGTGGTCACGAAAGGCACCCTTCTCAGTGAACTGGGGGACTATATCTTTCGTGGTACTCTTGATGGATAAGCCTTTTTTATGCATTTAGGCACTGTTTATTGTTTCAAAAGCAACATATATATGATCAAAATGTGGCCGGTTAGCTCAGCTGGTTAGAGCGTGGTGCTAATAACGCCAAGGCCATGGGTTCAACCCCCATACTGGCCATCTACTGTTGCTAATGCGCATTTGTTTTGCCAGCAATGGTGAGCCGTGTTGTTTGTCGGTGCTCAGGCTGTAAGATAGGTCTGCTTTAGATCATCAGAAGACAGACATCTGCTTGTGGCATTTCTAGAATATAGATCAACTCGAATCTGGTAAAAATTTTTTCACAACAGCTCTAGATTATTTTTTGCTTAATTTACTCTTTACTATTGCAAGCACATATTTCTTTTGCCAGCAATTCTGAGATCTGTTGTTTCTTGATGTTCGGGGTGTAAGATAGGTCTGCTTTAGATCATCAGAAGACAGACATCTGCTTGTGGCATTTCTAGAATATAGATCAGCTCGAATCAGGTAGAAAATTTACTTTACACTCTACAAAAATCTTGTCCAACAAATGATTCATAATAGTGGCAACACCCTGATAGTCAATGATACTAAGAATAATTAAACATACTGGGACAGTGATTTCATACAAAGAGAAAACACATCTGTTGAGTTCAATGAGACTGCTAACCACGAATGGACTTGAACCCTTAAAATTCTGATCTGAAGTGAGACGCCTTATCCATTAGGCCACGTGGTCATGAAAAGCACCCTTCTCAGTGAACTGGGGGAGTAGATCTTTTGTGGTACTCTTGATGGATAAGCCTTTTTTATGCATTTAGGCACTTTTTATTGTTTTAAAAGCAACATATGTATGATCGAATGTGGCCGGTTAGCTCAGCTGGTTAGAGTTTGGTGCTAATAACGCCAAGGCCATGGGTTCAACCCCTATACTGGCCATCTACTGTTGCAAACGCACATTTGTTTTGCCAGCAATGATGAGCCGTGTTGTTTGTCGTTGCTCGGGCTGTAAGATAGGTCTGCTTTAGATCATCAGAAGACAGACATCTGCTTGTGGCATTTCTGGAATATAGATCAGCTGGAATCAGGCAGAAAATGTTTCACAACAGCTGTAGGCAATTTATTTGCTTAAATCTGATGTTGTGATCCTAACATTAGGGAGAGGTGTCTGATTTGAGGTTGAGAAACGGTTTTGAAACCAAACAGATCAGCTGGAATCAGGCAGAAAATGTTTCACACCAGCTCTAGGCAATTTATTTCCTTAAATCTGATGTTGTGGTCCTAACATTAGGGAGAGTTGTCCTTTTTGAGGTTGAGAAACGGTTTTGAAACCAAACCTCTACAAAAATCTTGTCCAACAAATGATTCATAATAATGGCAACACCCTGATAGTCAATGATACTAAGAATAATTGAACATACTGGGACAGTGATTTCATACAAAGAGAAACAACATCTGTTGAGTTCAATAAGACTGCTAACCACGAAGGGACTTGAACCCTTAATCTTCTGATTCGAAGTCAGACTCCTTATCCATTAGGCCACGTGGTCATGAAAAGCACCCTTCTCAGTGAACTGGGGGACAGGATCTTTCGTGGTACTCTTGATGGATAAGCCTTTTTATGCATTTAGGCACTTTTTATTGTTTTAAAAGCAACATATGTATGATCAAAATGTGGCCGGTTAGCTCAGCTGGTTAGAGCGTGGTTCTATTAACGCAAGGCCATGGGTTCAATCCCATATGGGCCATCTAATATTGCAAACGCACATTTGTTTTGCCAGCAATGATGAGCCGTGTTGTTTGTCGATGCTCGGGCTGTAAGAAAGGTCTGCTTTAGATCATCAGAAGACAGACATCTGCTTGTGGCATTTCTGGAATATAGATCAGCTCGAATCAGGTAGAAAATGTTTCACATCAGCTCTAGGCAATTTTTTCCTTAATTTACTCTTTACTATTGCAAGCACATATTTCTTTTGCCAGCAATGATCAGATCTGTTGTTTCTTGATGTTCGGGGTGTAAGATAGGTCTGCTTTAGATCATCAGAAGACAGACATCTGCTTGTGGCATTTCTGGAATATAGATCAGCTGGAATCAGGCAGAAAATGTTTCACAACAGCTGTAGGCAATTCATTTGCTTAAATCTGATGTTGTGATCCTAACATTAGGGAGAGGTGTCTGATTTGAGGTTGAGAAACGGTTTTGAAACCAAACCTCTACAAAAATCTTGTCCAACAAATGATTCATAATAATGGCAACACCCTGATAGTCAATGATAGTAAGAATAATTGAACATACTCGGACAGTGATTTCATACAAAGAGAAACAACATCTGTTGAGTTCAATAAGACTGCTAACCACGAAGGGACTTGAACCCTTAATCTTCTGATCCGAAGTCAGACGCCTTATAAATCTGATGTTGTGATCCTGACATTAGGGAGAGGTGTCTGAATTAAGGTTAAGAAAACGGTTTTGAATCCAAACCTCTACAAAAATCTTGTCCAACAAATGATTCATAATAATGGCAACACCCTGATAGTAAATGATACTAAGAATATGAAAACTTACTTGGACAGTGATTTCATACAAAGAGAAAAAACATCTGTTGAGTTCAATAAGACTGCTAACTACGAAGGGACTTGAACCCTCAATGTTCTGATCTGAAGTCAGATGCCTTATCTATTATTCCACATCATGTTAAAAAAAAAAGAGCACCTTTCTCAGTGAACTGGGGGACTAGATCTCTCATGGTACTCTTGACGGAAAAGTCTTTTTTATGCATTTAGGCAGTGTAAATTGTTATGAAAGCAACATATGTAGAAAAAAAACAGGCAGGTTAGCTCGGCTGGTTAGAGTGTGGTGCTAATAATGCCACGGCTATAGTTTCAACCCCCATACTGCCCATCTACTATTGCAAGCACATATATCTTTTGCCAGCAATGATGAGATCTGAGATCAGATCATCTGCATAAAAATTTTAAGACACATTCTTAAAAGATGATCTGACCAAGAGGATATAACAATAATAAAGTTTGGCCCAAGACTGAACCATGTGGCATGTGACTCCACATGATAGAAGAAAGAGCAAACTTAGACATGATGTTATAGATAGAAATATTGAAAGCTTGGTCACTAAGGTAAGTCGAGAACCACTGGAATACAAACCCAAAAAAGCCTAATTTAGACTGGAGTCAATTTATCAATTTTCCATGATCCACAGTGTCAAAAGCAGATGTTAAATCTAATAAAACTAGGACTCTGTCACGGCCGCAGCCATCATTATATCACTGGAGACTAGTCGAGCAGTGTCAGTGGATTGTATCTTAAGAAGATGTATTGCACTTTAGCTATAAAAAAGTTTAAGGACACATTGCAATTATTTTCACACAGAGATTTGGGGAGCTGATGGTGAAACAATATTTCGAATTGTGTCGAACAAAAGTTTAGGACTTTTCTTGTTTACTGAAACCAGATGGAAAAAGTACGCTCATCTTGCCTGCTTTATCATTTCATTCAGCTTCACAATCATGTTTTTAAGATGCAGTCTGTGTACTTCTAACTTAGTCATTTTCCACAGACACTTAATTTTACGGAAGTCTCTCTCAAAGCTACCAATAGCTTCACTCACTCATCCATGGACAGGAAGAGGAAGAGAATACTGTTTGACAGGTGCTACAGAATTTAAGATGTCCAAACAATAATTGTAAATGTCTCAATATCCCTGCAGTTAGAGAAGGAACTTGGGTCAAACAACGCAGAAAATCCATCTTGATTTAATACGCTTTTGAGCCAGCACTCTGAACAGAAGGCACAATCCATCCATCTTCTATTCCGCTTAATCTCGTACGTGGGGTCACAGGGGCTGGAGCCTATCCCGGCTGGTTATGGGCGAGAGGCAGGGTCAGGCTGCCAGTCCATCACAGGGCAACACATAGACACACACACACACTATGGGCAATGTAGAATTAATTAGCCTAATGCATGGAGTGTGGGAGGAAGCCGAAGAACAAGGGGAGAACAAACTCCACACAGAAATGCACCCTGTTTGCCTCCGGGAATCGACCCGAGGACCTTCTCGATGTGAGGCGACATATATCATTTGAATGTCTTCAACACTTAACTGATCAATAATCAGGCCAAGAAAGAAGATTAGGTCAAAAGTATGGCCTTTTTATGGGTAGGACCAAAATTCCACGAGAGCTAAAAACTTAGTTGTCATGCAACAGGAGGGATCATCAACATGAAGGTTAAAATCACCAAGAATTAAGACACTCAAACTTAATAATAGATGACAAGAAATCAGAAAACACCTCTATAGACCGGGCGTTACTCAGCACAGGGGTCAATTATAGGTTCAGACAACTGGCACACAGGGGCATTTGCTAACAGAGTCGATAAATCAGATCAAAGCACTAGAAAAACAATAACCATGAGAGAGAGCACCGAGGGAGCAGTGGCAAAGCCAAACACAGGCGCCATCTTGCTCAAGCTACCAAATGAGTTCCCCACACAGGCTGCCTAGTCCCATCCAAGGCTTGTTCGTCATGTGTGTTGTTTGTTCTGTGTTTGTTATATGTTCAGCATGATTTTGATTATTATGACTAGTTTTCCTGCTTAGCAGTGTTTTGAGTTAGTTATTATTTCCTTTGTTTGCCTTTCGGTGTTTATATTCAATGATTTAATTAAATTTTTACTAGTTAAACCCTGTGCTGGTGGGTTGTGCATAGTGTGCTGGCTGGACAGAGGAGCACCTTCGGTGATGTGAGTGTGTGTAGATGTGGTAGCATTATTATTTTTAATCTCCCTACCATCCTGTGTGTCCTAAGTGTGACAGCGATCAAAGTGGGAAAAAATAATTTGTAATAATAAGTTTTTTGAACCTTGAATTAAATTTTTAGACCTTCCTGTGGATTGGTTGTTATACTGCACTGCAAGTACTGTAGGTCCTCTGTGTAATCATTACAACTAATAAAGCTGTGCAGTCATACATCAGCAGGTGAACAGAACACGTTCATGATCGTGAATGGAATAAAAAAAATCCTGGCGGCTGCTTGTGTTATGATTTAAAGTATGTGACAAATACAGAATGACTATTCGTTGTTAAACACTTTGCCACACATAAGAACTTAATCCCTGTTAACCCTGCTGTCTGCAGATGAAAAAGCTGTAGTGAGCCCTCTGCCCACTGCTCACTGGGCCCGAGGCTGTTTATGCATCAATGTTTACTCAGCTGTGTGTGAGGAGAACACGGCGCACACTTGAATTACAGTACAGTGCAGCTATAGCTGCTGCTGCGCTGGCCTCGTCCTCCTGGTTTCTCACTCAGCAGCTAGTGAGCGTGGGCTCTATACGTGGCTGGCACGAGTGCATAAGCAGGAGATTTGTAGGCGATGGTGATGATTGAGACATGCAGGAAAAAAGGCAGCAGAGGAGGTTTTAACACACCATATGGATGTGCTGCACATCAAGATTTGACTTCAGGGACAGAAGAAGAGGAGTCATAACATTAATGCCTCATGCTATAATTTCTATGCAGTGCAGGTATTTTTTACTTTATATTTGAATTATGAAAAATAAAAACTCTAAAGCCTCATCACACAGTGTACTGGCCAATGCCAAACATCTCAGTTGCTATTTACCATTTGTTCCACTTCTCCTGGGTTCACTTGAGGGAGAATAAGGGTGCTTGGTAACTGCAAGAGCCTCTACACAAAAATGTAACCACTCTGAATGAATGTGAACTAGCTATTCCAAGACATTTACAGCTCTCATCCAAATTCACAGGGCCCTTTCCATTATTCACCAAGCCGCTTCTGCACTGGAGGAGTATGAAAGTCATCATTTTTTACTAGTTATTTAAAGTAGCACTTGAACAAAAATTCTCTATATTTTCAATTCTGTAGCAATAGCAGAAATTGGTGGGAGAAGTTAGTGAACCTTCCCCCAGGTCATTATTTCATGCTGATGTATGGAGCTACTCTCAGCTCATCCACCACAGGCAGCCTTGAATGGATCACTATATTTTCTTCAGAAACGGTTTTCCACTTAGCTACATTTATTTTTCTTTTTTTACTTTCTGAATATTATTCTAATTGTCCCCCCTCACCTTAGCAGCTGAATGTTTTGTTAATTTAGTGTAAGATTTAAGATACAGTATTTTGGCCCTGTCATGCCGTCATTCTCAGATCAGCATAATTAAATCTCCTCCTGGCTTCTGATGTGCCCCTTGTGATGCTATCATCTCTGAAGGTGATGTGTAGTGAGAGCCTGGGCAGTGCTTGAAATAAGATAAGATGAGAACTGTCTCTACTTGCTTGTGAAATATTCACCAAATCAAGGAGGGATGGGTGGGTAGATGGAGAGGAGTCCATGGGAGACAAAACATTGGAGTTCAGGAGACACAGGGGAATGAGGGAAGGGAAGTAGGTGGGAAAGAAATATCTGAATTGTGTGGGGGTTGGTGGATAATATTTCAGATATGACAGTTAAAAATGTACTTGTGACAGTGAAGAAGACTTTATGATGTTAAACAGGAGGAAAAGTAGGAGGAAGACAATGACAGTTTTTTAGAAATGTGGAGTTTTGACATTTAAGCTGACAAATGTTAGTTTACATGCATATACACTACTGTACATGTACCTATGCATATGGTATACTGTAATTACACACTATTACGTTAGAAAAGCTGTAAAATAACATTGTTCACCAAAAGGGTGACACAGGCATTGGTGCATGAACAGACCTTTCTTAGGTAGGTGTTACGGTTGGGCAAACACGAATAAGAGTAGAGTGTATGAGCGAAAGACTGGGCTGTTAAGGCCTACAAACTTAACAAGAGTGAAGGACCCAATTGCAGCACACGTATGAAGTTAATAATAATAATGAAGATTTATTTAAACAACAAAATATAACACAATAAACAATAATACATTGAGCAAAGTAAACAAAGAAATACCTAACGCAAAGCGCTGCTAAGCAGGGAAACAAATAGGTTTAAAGATGAATCTAAACACTAAACAGGAACAGAGCAGGGTAAATAACCACAACTAGGACTATTAATCTAATTAGAGAACACAGAGACAGCACAAAAAAATCCACAGCATGAACAAGCAAACCTGGACGAGGACTAGAAAGAACTACAAGGCTGACGTTAGACAGGCAACGACAAAATGATGAACCAACAATTGACTGGACACAAAGTAGGGTCTAAATAATGAACCCGAAAACACAGGTCAACATGATCAACCTACGAAAAGGGAACAAAGCAGGAAGTAATATAATAGGGCTGGCACAAAAAGAAACCAAGACAACACTGACAATACAATAGACATGAGTGCTCCCTGGTGGCCTGAAGGCCGAGTCATAACAGAGTCCTCCCCTCAAGGCCAGCTTCCGCGCAAACCAATCGAGCCAGTCTCTCAAAGTTCATCACAATCTAGATCTCCACCTTCATTGGTGGGTCGTAGTCCCCAAGTCTACCCAGACCAGATGGCTTCCCCAGAGCCAAGGGTCAAACAAAGTCCTCTGAGAGGCAGACAGCGAAACAAGACCTCCAAGGGCTTGCAAAGAGCGATGGTGTCCTCTGGGCGTATGCCGGCTTGGAGTGCAAGACCACCGTGGCAGCCTATGGTGAAGGAGGCAATGCCACCGTCTGCCAGTTGAGTAGATGGGACGAGATGAGAGCCATACCAGGCTGGCAAGAAGAACTAGGAAGAAGACATATTGAGTCATGTCAGACGGAGGAACTGAAACAGGAGAACCTGAGCAAAGGACCAGGTTGAAGAAAGCAGGCCATTGGAGCAAGAGGTGAAGTTAGACCTCGAGCCGGAACTGAAGTTGGTTTAGCAGGGCAGACCGCAGCCAAACTTAACGAGATGCACTCAACATTTGTGCTGAGCTCAGAACCAGGCGAGGTAAGTTGAACCGCTTCCTTGCTGTTATCATCAGGCACAAACAAAGGGTCCACAGCCTCCATGCTGCAGTCAGGGACAATCAAAATATGCTGTGAGTCTACAGACTTATGGGAAGCGAGCTCTAGCTGCTGAGGAGTATGCTCCGCCAGTTCAAAAGCCAGTCTCTCTCATAATCGGAAACCTGATCATCCTCTCTGGTACCCCCGGAACAGAGAGAAGATCTAGAACGATCCTGATTAGATTCTCCAGCTTATTCAGCACGAGTCTGTCCAATGGGTTTAAACCAGAAACAATTTCGTCTGCTAGTTCACAAAATAAATCCACCCAGTGAGGATTATTCTCCAGAATGGCTGGATTCACCTGGGCGGACTGGGCGGGACCGCTAAAGGTGCGCGTTCGGCCGTAGCGCTGCTAACGGGCCCGGGCTGTGACGCAGCAGCAAATAATAAATGGTGGTAATAACCATGAATTATTGGTTCAATGATAGCAATGGAATACAATTGATGTAGATGAATGTAGTAGAACTATGCTATAAATAAACAGTAATATAACTAATTTATTCTTCATATAATATGACAAAATGACACATCCATACAATAATAAAAATACAATATTAATTATCAAAATGATAACCATTTGCGTTACACATTGTAACAGAAGTGGAAACAGAACTGGTACTGTAGCTTTTAAGAAATAACCATGAAATCAACCAGAAATAACCTGTTTCTACTTTATTTCATGGCAATGCCCTTCTTTAGTAACTACCCACACTAATCAAAATGCTGATTGCCTTTTGTTCGCATTGGTTCGCATTGGCAAAGTCACATGTGAACCTTTATTCTTTGCCAAATATTTGGCCACAGTGTTGGCACTGTACCAACATTGTTAGAGCAAAAAGAGGATGCTGAAGATTAAACCACTTTAAACCATCCATCCATTTTCCAAGCCAGTTATTCCCTAATGCAAGGTCACGGGGGGTGCTGGAGCTAGACCCAGCTGGCTATGGGCGAGAGGCAGACGGGTCGCCAGTCCATGGCAGGGCAACACATACACAGACAACCATTCACACACACACACACACCTACCTACGGGGAATGGAGAAGCCAAACAACCTAATCCACGTCTTTGGACTGTGGGAGGAAGCCGGAGAACCCAGAGAGAACCCACGCAAACACGGGGAGAACGTGCAAACTCCACACAGAAAGGCACCAGGGCCGCCTCCGGGAATCAAACCCAGAACCTTCTTGCTGTGAGGCGACGGTGCTACCCACCGCACCACCCATTTTAAACCAACAACTGTAAATTAAAGATACATTATGTTGAAAAATGACTTCTCTCGTCTTACTGTATATATTTATTTAACAGCCTCTAGATTTAATTAAATTTAAGTTTTTCTACAATTCTACTGTTGCCCTAGACCAAGTTCCCAACACTGTACTGTAGTACAGTGATCCTTATGGAATGACTATGAATATAAATGCTTCTAAACTTGCTAAGCAGTGGCCAGACTGTTTGTTTGAGTTCACGTGGTACTTCACTCTCTTCTCACCACACATTAACACATTTTATGCCTGTTGGCCTGTTGTAGAAATGTGTCTTTAATTACCAATTAAAAAAAGTCGCAAGTAAATAAATAAGTTATGGAAAACCACTTGTTTTACAGACTCATTTATTGTAATAAATAATTCATACTAACTCATTTCTAACTAATTAGATGTCAATAAATAGTAAATAAGAAAAGAATAAGAATAAGAAAACCTTTAATAGTCCCGCAGTGGGGAAATTACGTCTCACAACAGCAGTACAGATGAGCGAGAATACAGGTACAGAACAGTATGTGTTGGCACAGTACAAAGCAGTACAGTACGGTTGGCGTGAGTACGAGGTTATTGCAGGGTTATTGCACAGTAATGGGTATAAGATTTTTACCGGTAACAGTATACATGATTGTTCACAGATTTACACAAATATTGTGCAGAGCAGGTTGCTATATAAACCACTGATGCAGTGGGTGAGTGACTGTAGTGGGACGTGGTCAACAGTTCTGATTGTACAGTCTGACAGCAGCAGGTAGGAAGGATCTACGATATCTCTCCTTCACACAGCGAGGGTGGATCAGTCTGCTACTGAAGCTGCTCTCCAGAGCAGACAGTGAGTCCTCCAGTGGGTGAGAGACCTGGTCCATGATGGATGTCAGTTTAGCCAGGACCCTTCTCTCACCCACCTCCTGCACCGTGTCCAGAGTGCAGCCCAGGACAGAGCTGGACTTCTTGATGATCCTGTCCAGTCTTTTCCTGTCCCTCACTGTGATGCTGCTGCCCCAGCAGACCACACCGTACAGGATGGCTGATGCCACCACAGAGTCATAGAAGGTCTTCAGGAGTGGCCCTCTCACTCCCAAAGACCGCAGTCTCCTCAGCAGGTAGAGTCTGCTCTGAAAGTAAACAGTAAGTTGTTTTTCCTGAACCACAGAGGGTAAACCTACCAAATAATTATACAGTAGGTTTATCATGCTGCTGACATTACTTCCTACAGTATTAGTATTCATGGTAGTGCAGGGTGACATTTTCCCTTTTTTCCATGGCAGTTGAATTCTTGTCAGGGCGGCGTCTAAATTGTTTAAGATGAACAACAGAATGCAACAAATGTGGTTGTCTCTTACAGCTGGCCACTGATGGCTCCTGCTTCCTGTTGCATTACAGTGTCTTTCTAAAAACAGATGTTAAAGCATGCAGCATAATAAAAAAAAGCATTTTCATAAAAAGAAGAGCACTAATGGACCAAACTTATGCAACTGAAACATCTTTTAGTGGCTCACAGATTGCTAGACTGTATTAAGACATAAAAAAAAAGAAATAGCAAAGTACAGAGAATTATGATTTACATAGTTTTTAAAAATCTAAAAGAGTTCAACAAAAAGATATGCATAATAATGTGCATTATGTTTTATTTATTATAGGATCCGTTGAGTACTTTTGAATATGTGGGAAACTGTATGAGTGGCAGCTGTATACATGTAGATTAGCTGAGGAACACTGTGGAAAAGGAGTCAGGATTACTGTAACTTCACTCACTCTCTTTGTTTTCAACATTTACTGTACCTCTACCTACAGGTAAAAACATGTACTGTACCTTTACCTACAGGTAAAAACATGTACTGTACCTTTTCAACATTTATCAACATTTGCCTCAGGTTTTTGCAGCATGCAGCATGTATTTCTGCTTACACTTCATGCACAGTAATTCACCTTATTTTCCAGAACAGACCAACAAAACTGAACTAACGGCTTAACAGCTACTACAAATAACATTTAACTGACGACAGAGAGCATGTGGAAGTTGAGTCCTAGTTATTATGAGACAATAACCAGACAAGGAACAGGAAATGAAATCACGGACACTAGATGACCCTCAACCTACAGCCCCCTCGAAGTCTGGACACACACTAGCTAAAGAGTGATCAAACACTTTCACAACACAACACTGCATGAACCCTATAGCAAGTTGCTATTAACAACGTATAGCACTTGTATAGCACAACTATAGCTATTAACTACTATTGACCATTTTTCTGTCATAAGTGAATATGTTTGCCTGAAAAGTAGACTTTTCTGCCATGTTGGCATACAGTATTGGGACTGCTGTAATGACTTTTCTCTTTAAACAGAGGATGTGGCTGTATTTATGACAAGAGAAACTGCATTTGTCTGTGTGACCCATACAAAATGTGTGTAAGACACGAGCTGTATTTTGCTGTGAGTGGTGTTAGTTATGTAGAAATCCAAAGCAGTTATCTGAGAGTTTAGTGAGATTTTGAGCTTAATGATGAATATGTGATATCAAATAAATTCTGCTGAGAGCGACCTGTCTGACAACAAGTGTTCTCTCGTCATTTCTCCTGTTAAACAGGATATTTATGTCTATAGTAGCTGCTGATTCTGCCATTCGGGACCTGCAACATCTGACATTATGGGCCATAGCTGAAATATGAAGGCCAGGGGTCTCCACCGGTTCCATCAAGGGCTGTTGTCCCTACTGGTTTCCACCTGTCCCTTCCTCAGCTCCTACCGATCACCATGATCAGGTGTGTTCAGTCAATGACAAGCTGGAAAAGCCGACTGACACACAACACAACACAACACAACACAACACAACACAACACAACACAACACAACAGGGACAGCAGCCATCGATGGAACCGGTGATGAGGCTACTGTTAAAGTAATTAAATGATGATTCTACTTATATCTTTTGCTCTTGGATTTGTTAGTGTTTACTGATTAAAACAACTGGAAACTTGACAGCTGCTGTTGTGTGACAATATGGATGCCCACTTCTTAAACATGCCAATCTTGCCCTTGAACTGTCCTTTAATTCCAGCACAAAGAGCCATGTTATGGTAGAGCAGAACTGTTTTGTACATTGTGCTGTCTGACTGTGTGGAGACTGAATAGATTTTCTGAGAGGCTTCAATCAAATCAGGCATCAAAATGAGGAGCAAGACAGTGTCATTTACTGTAAACACTCACATACCAGCTGACTGCTGTCAGACACATTTCTGTCTTCCCTCCAGATTTGTCAGTGTGGGTCTAAGTGCATGTTACTTGTGCATCACAGTGCTTTCCATTTGTCTTTCTTTATTAGCGCAGAATATATGCGTCAGTTTAGACTGACTCCAGCTCTCTCAGCAGCCTCTTACTGAATTTACGTGATGTCTGAAATACTTAAACTGCCTGTGGCAGTACCCAAACTCTTTCTTAACAATGACTTGGTTGGTTTGTTCTTTCTAATCATAGATATGTCTTTCTCAGTCATAACCCTGAACAATAGACACTCCAAGCATTAGCAGCTAACCCCCCTCTGTCTCTTTCACTTTGCATCCTTGCGCTCTGATCCTTGCTTGCTCTCACACACTCTCACTCATGTCCAGGTTATGTAACTCATACAGCACAAATTTACAATTTTAGTGCTGGATTACTGTAACTCTGATGTGGTACACTTGATTGATTGTACACATGTAAGTGTTTAAACATGTCACATAGTCATTTCCAGTTACAGAACTCCAAACTCACTCAGTCTGAGCAGAACAGCTGAGTCTCGCTTAAAAATTAAAGCTACATTCTTCTTGGCTAGGATGATTGGTCTTCATAATAACATCAGGTTAATCATAAGTGTCATCAGGAGGATTCAACCAGATCACCAGTCTGACAGTTTCCATCACCTGGATGATTGTGTAACCCACAAACCCTCAGGAATACAGTGCCTACTTTAAATGTCCTTGGTTTTCCCTTCCACCCACCTTGTCTCTCCCCTTTTACCTCTTCTGTCACATGTGATCCTTCTCACCCATAGTCATTTCAACACACACACACACACACACACACACACACACACACACACACACACACACACACACACACACACACACACACACACACACACACACACACAAACTGTGATGACAAACACTGACCCCCAGTGGAAAAACACTAAACTTAAACAGGATAATATGATACTTTACCAGGGTATCCGTGAAAAATACAGTAAAGTAACTACACTTGTTTTTTATTTTATTCTTTATTCGTTTTATTTATTTATTTTTATTTTAATTAGATAGATTTACTCTAAAACGAACAAAAGGCAATAGAACAAACAAAAGGCAATAAAACTGTCAGAGTTATGGGCTCTTGGAAAATAAAATAGTGTCTGCCATGTATTTTCTTTCCCATTATTTTTCTCATGACCCCTTACACTTGTTGACCACAGGTTGGGGACCCTTGCATTTGTACTTTGTGTGACTCCAACTTCCAATTACTTCTGTAAAAAAAAATAAATTCTCCTGTGTTCCACAGGTGTTTACTCGCTATGGAAAGTGTTACACCTTCAACGCGGGCGATGACGGGCGCCCGCCCCGAATCACCACCAAAGGAGGTATGGGTAATGGACTTGAGCTCATGCTGGATATTCAGCAAGATGAATACCTGCCAGTGTGGGGAGAAACAGGTGAGGGGAATAGAAGTGCCCTCAGTGGGGATCTAATTGTCTGTCACCCTTCAAAAGTGTGTGGGCAGTTGTGTGCTGGGTTTATGTGCTGGTGGGTGTAGGTTTAATACCTCAGTGAATCTCAGAGGCAAACTACTCATTTCACTCTGTCACTTTTGTAGATGAGACATCTTTTGAAGCTGGGATTAAAGTTCAGATACACAGTCAGGATGAGCCGTCCTTCATTGATCAGCTTGGTTTTGGAGTGGCACCTGGCTTCCAGACATTTGTTTCCTGCCAGGAACAAAGGGTACTCTTGCATGTGGTATCTGTTAAAGAATAGTTATGATTTTTTCTAACTTTGATCCTACTGATGTCCAGTGTTTCTGTTTACACCACTGGGGTTGCATAAATAACTTCATTCATTAGTCCCCCAGTCTCCTATTTAATAAGCTCTGTGATTTATGGTGTGCTGTTGTTGTTGCAGCTAATATATCTTCCCCCACCGTGGGGAGACTGCAAGGTGACGCCCATGAATTCAGACTTCTTCGACAGCTACAGCATCACAGCCTGTCGCATTGACTGTGAGACACGCTACCTGGTAGACAACTGCAATTGTCGCATGGTGTATATGCCTGGTGGGGAAACACTCTTACTGAATGTTGAGTCAAAGTTACATCAGTGACGCTACAGAGATAATTTATTGTACACATCAAAAACAAGAATAGAGGAAAAAAATTAACTGTGTGTGCTTTGTTTTGGCTGCAGGAGATGCACCGTACTGCACTCCCGAGTTGTACAAAGAATGTGCTGACCCAGCTCTTGGTAAGAAACGGCCCTCACCTGCCACACACACACGCACGCACGCACGCACACACACACACACACACACACACACGCATCACCATCATCATCAACACATGACATCCTAACAGTTGCATTGCTTTTCCTCACAGATTTCCTGGTGGAGAGAGACAATGATTTCTGTGTGTGTGAGACGCCATGCAACATGACCAGATACAGCAAAGAGTTGTCCTTTGTTAAGATCCCCAGCAAGGCCTCCGCTAAATATCTTGCAAAGAAATATAACAAATCTGAGCAGTACATTAAGTAAGTACTTTTTATAGTAGATAGTACTCCTTATAGATCATTATACACTAATGATATCATTGAACCAACCACTTGTGAAAAACGTTGTTTAATATTGTCTTCACAGGGAGAATATCCTGGTTTTAGACATTTTTTTTGAGGGGCTCAACTATGAAACTATTGAACAGAAGAAGGCGTATGAAGTAGCTGGACTTCTAGGTACAGATGGGCTATGTTTTTTTTTTAAACACACGATTCTTATAGTCATAATTTATATTTTCTATTTCAGGGGATATTGGTGGTCAAATGGGACTTTTTATTGGGGCAAGCATACTGACTATTCTGGAGCTGTTTGACTACATATATGAGGTGAGACCTCTTTGGTAATGATAGTTGAATGCAAAATAATAATCCAGCTGCATGTACGTCTATATGAGTGGACAATTACACTCTAGTATGTTAAAATAACTGGTGCTGAGACCTAGTTAATGTGAACTTAGTGTGATTTTGGCTCAACACAATAAAATCTAATGCATATAGTTTTATGCTATTTGACAACAAGAAAACACAAGTGAAACATTCCATCTATCCAATTTTCAACTTAGCAAATGTGTTACTCAGGAAAAGGCAGTTGACCTGATTTGTTTTATTATCCCCGCAGGTGATGAAATATAAGCTGTGTCGCTGCTCTTATAGGAAGCACAAGCACAACAATAACAATGACCAAGGGACGGTCCTGAGCTTGGATGATGTTAAGTGTCACGTCAGTAACTTTCACTAAGGTTCAGCAGCCGTGCGCATGGAACCACTTCAAACAGTTATCTCTGAACCTGGTTCATTGCACTTTGACAGACCAGCAGAAGAGCATCTGAACTAAGCCAGGTGAAGTTTTGTGAATAGGGGAACACAGCGGAGTGGCTAAATGTAAAGACAGCCACGCAGACCCACTGGAAATGGGTTCAGGAACTGAAAAGGCTCATATTCATTTGGTAAAACCACATTATAATCCCAGCTTCATAGTGGTAATCACTACCTGTCAATGTGAGTTTTGGCAAAGTAATTTATTGTATGGGACAAACGTGTCTACGCTCAACAAATATAATTTGTTCTTTAGCAGTACTGTATATTTCACATCTGTCCTTCAGAGGCTTTATGTCATGTGCCCATAATATGTTTCCAAAGAATTGAAGTTCTAAAATTTTAAATACGAATTCTGTGTTCACTATATTGCCAAAGGTATTCACTCATCTGCCCTGAATCGCATATGAACTTTGACATCCCATTCCTAATCCATAGGCTTCAATAGGTTTTAACTTGCAGTTAAAACGGCTTCAGCTCTTCTGGGAAGGCTGTCCACAAGGTTTAGGAGTGTGTTTATGGGAATTTTTGACAGTTCTTCCAGAAGTGAATCAAGAGGTCACACACTGATGTTGGACAAGAAGGCCTGGATCTCGGTCTCTGTTCTAATTCATCCCAAAGGTGGTCTATTGAGTTGAGGTGCAGGCCACTCAAGTTCATTCAATCCAGCTAGACAAGTATCGTTCTCCCGACCAAACCTAGACTGGTCTATTAGATTGCCAGATGGACAACTGTGGTTTGTCACTCCAGAGAACGCGTCTCCATGGCTCTAGAGTGCAGTGGCAGCTTCACACCACTGCATCCAACACTTTGCATTGCTGTTGAGGATGTATCACTTGGATGCAGCCTCTCGGCCATGGAAACCCACCCCATGAAGCTCTCTGCACGCTATTCTTGGGCTAATCTAATGGCCACATTGGAGGTCTGTAGCGATTGACTCGAAGTTGACAACCACTGACCCTGATCTGTCAGGTTACATGTTCTACCACTTTGTGGCTAAGCTGCTGTCGTTCCCAAACTCTTCCACGTACTTATAATACAGCTGACAATTGACTGTGGAATATTGGTGTTGAATAAATATCACGACTGGATTTTTTGCACAGATGTCATTCTATCACAGTTCCATGCTGGAATTCACTGAGCTTGTGAGGCGCAACCTATTCTTTCACAAATGTTTGTAAAAACAGTCTGCATGCCTGAGTGCTTGATTATATACACTTGGGACCATGGAAGTGATTGGAACTCCTGATTCCAATTATTTGGATGGGTGAGTGAATACTTTTGGGAATATAGTGTATGTTACATAACACATGTTTTAGTTGGATCATTTATTTCAACGTCCATACTACTCTCTTTGTTTTTTAACAAAATGTTCATTGTTATTTAGTGTTTCTGACACATCACCCAATCACCTGACTGTCCTTTTCGAACCATTTTACCATTTTATTACCTCATCTTCTAAAGTCTCCAGGAAGAACCAGAAAGACTTGAAAAGGCCAAGACAATATATACAAACATTTATTTTGGGTGAAAGGATGAAGTGATGAAACGCTTCATATATCACAGCACAAGTGTGACGAATTAAATTAAGATTGGCTGATATTTGATTCTTCTGCAGGATCCTGGTGTTGTTGATGCTACTAAACCTTAAACTGGCTAATGGTATTTCTGTGTGAGTGTTTCTCAAGATGTCTATTCTCAAACAAACAGATAAGCATTAACAAGAGTAAAGTAGGTTAACAAGATCACAACTTGTAGAGTGATTAAATCAGGAAATTTTTAATTTACTACAAAATCTCCCTTGGCTTTGCCACGTGAGCTTGTTTTCAAGGTTGGCTACTTAAAATTTTATAAAAAATGAAACATATTGATTTAGTTTAGCACAAAGTGTACTACTTTTAAAACAGGTTTTATTTAATAAAACCTAATAAAATCCTGGTTCCAGTATTTGTGCTGATTGGATGCTTGCTGTAGTTCAGCAGTGCATTTAACAGACATTTGCAACAGTCTATTTCCCCTCTCTGATTTCAGCAGGTCACAAAGAAATTTCCCTCCACTGGCAATGTCTATACAGTAGGAAGAAATTTTAATAAAGAATGTTTTAAGACTGCCCATTACATTTAAGGGAATTTACCTTGAAGAGGTAGTTTACATGACATTATATATATAATGATAAAACATGTTGAATGTGTCTTCTACAGTAGGGCTTTATATTGCATGTAGCAGTATACAGTAGTCATCTTTTGTACAGCCCATTGATGAGTGTAGTTTGTGTAATCATCAATCTGTGTTTTTCTTTTTTTTTGTCAGCATGTATTTATCTGTGTGTCTGTTTGTTGCTACCAGACGTTTGTGCCATCAAACCGTTCGTTTACTCATTCCTAATGTGCTCTATGGAATGTTAATGTGTAGTGTTGCTATTCTCAAGCACAAACATACCATTAATGGTGAATTGATATAAATATTTCTGACTATGAATAATAATTCAGATGTATTAGCATAGTCTGATTTGTCTGATGTTGTACTTGATGAATTCATTTAATATATGAAATACAGTTGTGTGTTAACCTTTTTTACTTATGGTTATACTGATTGTTTGATCCTTGACCCTTTTTTTGGGTGTGTCACGCGTGTGTCCAGCAGTTTAACAAGCAGCATGTATTAGGCTGAATGTTTTAGTGTGATGGACAGTTTGGGTTTTTCATACACCTCTTGGTGTGTGTGTGTGTGTGTGTGTGTGTGTGTGTGTGTGTGTGTGTGTGTGTGTGTGTGTGTGTGTGTTAGCTAATCAATTAAACATGAAAACAGCAAAATATAAATAGGAACAACAAAACAAATAAATTAAATAAAATATATACACTTTCATAGACCATATCAATATAGTGGAGCAACATCGGGTTCACCAAGACACCAAGAACAATAGATTAGCTTTCTTGGACTATGCAGTCATCAGAGGGAATGACTGCAGTTTAAAAATAGAAATTTACAGAAAAACCAACCACACTTACCAATACTTGTTGTTGGACTCTTACCACCCATTACAACACAAACTTGGAGTCATCAGGACCCTGAATCACAGAGCAGGGAACAACCCCACTTCTACTGAAGCCAAGAGAAAGGAAGACAGGTATCTAAAGACAGCCCTTGAGACCTGTGGCTACCCTACTGTAAATGGGCCTTCAACAAGGCAGCGTCACAGTCCAGGAGACAAGGACAACAGAGCAGGGCGAGACACTGGATCAGTGGAAGAATCTGGTCATTCCTTACATGAGCGGTATTTTGGAAAAGCTGAAAAGGATTTTTGGGAACTACCGCATATCTGTTTATTTCAAACCCACTAATACACTCAGACAGAAACTTGTTCACCCAAAGGATCAGACACCCCAGTGCAGTAAAGAGTGCTCACAACTGTACATTGGAGAAACCAAACAGCCACTACACAGAAGGATGGCTCAGCACAGACGGAACAATGCATCAGGCCCAGTTTCAGCAGTGTATCTCTATCTGAATGAGGGCCACTCATTTGAAGAAAGTTCACACTCTAGACAGACAGGACAAGTGGTTTGAGAGAGGCATGAGGGAAGCTTTACATGTACAAATTAATGCACCCTCTTTCAACAGAGGAGGAGGCCTCAGACACAATCTGTCTACCATTTATCATGCTGCCCTTACATCTATTCCAAAACAAGATTAAGACCACTTCACAAGTCCAACAGAAAGGACAAACCCTACGACTCTGCAACGATGGAGGAGGAGCTTGAAAGTTTACACTTATAACACATAACGAGCCCATCATTACATGTTGGGAGCGAAAAACCTTACTGAAGGATAAATGTGTGGCCTTCAGCCAACTTCTTTCAGACTGAAGAAGCCACCTGGATTGGTGGTCAAATGTTTCTACTGAAAAGAAGAAATCCAGAAATACGACGGTCTGATGGTTGTGTTGTGGCAAGGTGCTGGAGGAACTTAAAGTGTTTCTGACCAATGACCGGAAAGATATCTTTTATTGTCTGACAAACTAAGCTATTTGGACATTTTGCACAACGTATCTGTGTGAGCTAAGCTTCTCAAGCCTGACTGCTTCAGAAACTAAAAACAGAAAAAAAGAGCTGTTGAGGAAGAGCTCTGTGTGTTGCTTTCTTGAATTAAAGACTTTCTTGACGATATCAGCCCTCCAAACATGGCCAGGTTTCACACAAAGTAGGTACAAATATTAAAGATCATAAAATACTTATTTACTTGTGTTTATTTGATTCCAATTTAAGATGTATATTGGTTGTTTTTTTCAATGAGAAAATGCATCATTGCTCAAAAAAGTTGAAAAACACTAGCCTAGAGAATAATTTGATGCCTTAGTATCTGATATTTCTTTACCGGAGTGTGGTAGATGGAATATTATTCACCTTAAGGGGCCAGTTTAAGTGTTACACTATAGATTTCATCCAGTTGATAGAATATTCTGAAAGTGCTGCGAATTTATCTACGAGGCCGATAGTTGTAGGGAGAGACATTTCCGTATATTGGTAAAAGGATTTAAAGGTATTATTTATTTCATGGGGATCATGAGGGATTTTCTCTTTCATGTAAATTATTGAATAAATGTTTTGTTTTTGCTTGTTGTTTTCATCTGGCTTTGTTCGTTTTTACTACCTGTCATGGAATGGATAAGGCTTCATTACTGCCCTCTGGTGGTAAGTGCAGGGCCAGCAGAAAAATGAGTGGTAACAATCTTGAACAAGAAGTCACAGAAAGTGTTTCAGCTAGTGATGGTGAAAGCAAAGCCTTGTTTTGCTCGACACCATTTGACAAAGTTGTTCTAACTGTCGACATCTGCTGGTTATGTGTGAGAACTGCATCAGAGCAAACTGACCACCAAACCCTGAATAATACATGGATTTTCAGGATCACAGTCCATAATTTATTGTCAAATAAAAGCTATTTAATCGAAGGTGTATAATTATTTTTCTCTGTGTATAATATATAAAAAGCCTTGATACAGTATGGCAAATATGTTTGATAGTCAGATGTTATTAGAGCTGTATTTGTTAGTTGTCATTTTGTTAAATCAAAGATTTTTATTTTAAAATCGTTTCCACAGAACGTGGCTTTAATCATCCTCTCACTACCTCTCCAGCTTTGGAGAAGAGCCGTTTGCACAGCACTGATGTCTGACTAGATACCAAAAAAAGGGCCAAGAAAAAAGTTGCCACCTGGAATGATGATCTGGTTGCTGCAGTTGGTCATGTCTACATTGGAGATCAAAATTGAATTTATGAACAATTGAACAATTCCAAAATAAATATCAACTGCGCAATAGTTGAAGTTTTTGTCCTGTCTATACCATGCTACCAGAACACCTTTTCCACAAACATCAACACAGAAAACACACTGATCAAAATTAGAGAAAACTTTCAAATACCTCAGAGTTATTGGTGTTAATGTGGCATCTGGTGCTAATCTGTCAACCCATATTTAACTGGAAAGCTAACTTCCAGTTCTACTGACTCTGCAAGTGTCATACAGTGTCTCAACATTTAAGAGCATTTGGACTGAAAGCCCACTCTGCAGTGACAAAACCTCTCATTAGCAGAAAGAATCAAAAGGCTGGACTAAGCTTCGCTGAGGAGCATGTTGTGTGGACAGAGGAGAATTGGTCCAAAGTTCACTTCAGTGATGAAAGCAAGTTTAATTTATTCGGGTCCGGTGGGAAACATTACATTCGGCGACAAACTGGGGAAAGAATGAACCCAAAGTGTGTAAAGAAGTCAGTGAAAGGTGGAGGAGGAAGTGTCATGGGGCATGTTTTCTGCAGCAGGAGTCGGGCCTCTTATACAGCTGCAAGGCCGAGAGCATGCAAATGTTTATCAGAACCTTCTTCAACAACATATGGTTACTTCCCTGTTTTCATCACCCAATCAGCCTGCAGTGTTCATGTAGGACAACGTTTCATGTCAGGTAAAGCAGTTCCTTGGCCGGCCCAGAGTCCAGACTCTGGAAAATCCTTGGTGAGTTATGACCAAGGAACCCACTAGAGTCACCAAACTGTGGAGGAGACGGGAAGAAGAGTGGACCAAAGGACCAGACTAGTGCTGTCCTATGGCTGCATAAGTCATTCAGGGCAGATGCCTGTACACTTCCTACTAATTGCTGACTGTTGTAACCTTCAGAAAGTTTTGTTGTAATCTTTTTCATGCTACAGTCATTGTTGTTCTCTAATTTTGTAATTTTCTAATGTGTTCTGGTAGCATGGTATAGACATGACTTGAAACTTATTAAACTCTTGAGCATTGAAGATTACATGTTTTGAGAATTGTTCAATTGTTTATAAACTTCATTCATGAGTTACATGTTTCTGCATGTATATTAACACATTGGTAAGACAATTTATGTAACTAGAGAACTATGTTCTCTATGGAAAACTATGGAAATGTACTCATTGTGCTGCTTTGATGGTGTATGTGCTTTAATTATAACTTTTAGTTGTTGTTTAAGCAGTACACGTGCTTTTGAGTTGTGTACTGTGGGTACAAGTGTTCACTACTGTATATGAGTAGGTTTCTGAACCTTATACAGAGCATTAGGATTTTTCATTTTGTTTTTATTTTCGTAACTTTACCTGCATCTACTGTCGGACTTCTGTTGCTAGCCGCCTGCCTGTCTTTGTTCGTCGGAGATTAGCATTACTGGTACAAGCTAACATCTGCATCCATTCACGACCTCCTGTGGACCGCAGCTGTCCAGCTACGGCTACCGCTTAACACTGGGATGACGTCATACTTATCCAGCCCTATGCCTCAGTATTCGCCATTGCAGTTGTTGGAGCTCGGCAACCACAGTCTCCCACCGGACATTGGAGTCATCATAGGACTCAACCCCGCTACATTCATAAAGGGTCTGACCCGGGGTTTGTTTACAAAACCAGGAACCCCATTATATCTTTGTAGTTAGCAACTCGCTCCGTCGCAGCTCAACTACGTCATCCGAGCGCCGTTACCATAGAGACTGAAACCACAGCTCAGCCACCGACCTGGCGAAACGGGATTCATAGAGTGCACTACCTTTTGCGCATCATCATCCAGCGTGTTGATAATTTGAGAGCAAACATGTATGTGGACCCACCCTCTAATGATATTGCTAATGGGTTCTTAGAACTGTTGGACTGCTTAAACATGAAGCAGAACGTTCTGGTTCCCACTTATAGCAAGGATCACATCCTTGATTTAGTCATTCCCAACTCTATCCCCTCTCTCATCTCTAATCTCCAAGTTTATGACCTAGGTGTCTCTGACCATAAAGTCATTTCAATGGATCTCTTTTCACATTTCTTTTTCTTTTCAAACCACAACGACATGCCCACTTCAGGAATCTACTGTAAAAAACGAATATCTTTGACTTAAATGCTGATATTGTTAAGATATCCATACCTCCACAATTTTCCTCAGTCAGTGGATTAGTGGACTACTACAACAATGGCCTCCTTCCTTCTTGTTGGCATCTCAGAAACATTGCCAAACTATGCTTTCCTTTTGTAGCTACTGTAAGAGACAGAATGTGGAAGCTGTGGATAATGAATGTGGATAATCTAAAGAGGAAGCACTTGTGGTACCCATGTAGTCATGAACACCTTTAAACTAAGTAAGCTAGATTTTCTCAATTTCTGTCCACATGCTACAACTGGACTGCTGATTTCTGAAGTTTAGTTCCTTTCTATGGCCCCTCTTCAGTTCCCTGTGCAACTCTTACACAACAAGGTCCCCTTTTGTTTAAACCCTGCAGACCAAATCATTCTCCCACACTGGCCTTTTAGTACTTGCTCTGTTGACTTTTAATATAATGAGTACTTTTTGCATAGTGTAAAACATAGAGCGTGTGACGAAGAAACGTAAAAATGTGATTTGTTCAAAGGTGACTTGTGAGACTAATTCCGGCCTGAAGTTTCTCTTGCAATGATCTGTATTGGTTTCTAAAAAGTTGCTGTTACTGACTGAGTTTATTAGATTATTAGATTTATATTTATGTTCAACAATGCATCACACTTATAATACAGTGTGCGGAGGTGATACAATTATTATTCTAATTTATAACAGCCCTCAGTGATATACAATAAAGAAGAACAGCCACTTCTTTAACTTTAACTTCAACTTAAATACAATATAGACAGATTCCAGTTTACTCTGATTATTAAGACAAAACCAATGATTATTTGTGGTTAGGTTTCTGCAGATGCCTTTACAGTTACATGGAGAGAAAAACGTGTGACCTTTGACCTACTTTTGTTTTGTGTGTAAATATATAACTAGTTTTGGTTGTTGTGTTTCTACAATATAGTGGTGAATGAACAGGTCCCTAGGTCTAGAGAAATATTAAAACTCCCATGCACAGTGGGGATCATTGGGGCTTTCTAAATAACCACAAAGAGACATTTTTTCACAGTTTTGTGTCTGGTTATGAAGTAAGGTGTCAGACAATTAACATGTCATGAAGCGTGCATCATAAAACGTCTTGTCTGCAACATCCACGCCAGACTTTTGTCCTACTCACTTTGAGCCTACTGACCCCTGGTCCTCGGCAAAGGGGAACGACTGGGGGCGTGGCTCTGCGTGCGGTGGGCGGGTCCTTCCTCCCACAGACTGGCCAATAGAACCGGCTTCAGTTCAGCGACTGTGTTGCGTAAGGACACACTGCGGCTCCTGAGCGGCTCTAAGCGCAGGTTCACCTCCACTCATCGGGTTTCATCTCTTCACAATGGCAGGTCCGAAGAAAGTCTGCATCGTCGGCTCAGGAAACTGGCAAGTTGACCTGTTTATGTTGTGATGTGGCAACTGTTCATTTACTGTAGTCATTTGTTGTGTGTGTTATAAATGGCTTGTAAACCCGGTGAGCCTTTGCTAGCCAACTTCAGTTAGCATTACTGGGCAATGCAGCCAGCTAACGTCAGGTAGACACATTTTAGTTATAGGAGAAGTTTTACTTTTCAGACTACAATTAACAGATGCTGGTTATTAGTGGGAACAAAACAGCTTTGGTTAAAGTCACGCGCCATGAAACTGTCTGAGTGCGCAGAACTGAGTTCGCATGTCAGTTTGGTTTTTGCGGTCATTTAATTAATGTCAACGTCAGATAAAACAAACAAACAAAAAAAAATCAGCGGTCATCGCTGCACAACGGGAGCTTTTTTCCTACAGGAAGATCCCAAAGTGACACAACAACATGTTGTTTTTTAATTTATTAAAGTTTATTCTTACATGCCGAACATATGTGTAGCTGATACAGTAGGCGTTAATGCAGATGGTTAAATAAACATAAAAGTGTGAAAACTATTAGACTAATAATAGTACAGAATAAAACATTTGTCTTTCCAAGCCTTATCGTGTATCTAGAGATGACTTCTATTTTAAGTACATACGGCACTGAGAGAAAGATGCATGTAATGCACGTCTTTGGACGTTGAGAGGATGCTGGAGAGAACCCACGGAAACAACGTGCAAACTCCACACAGAAAGGCACCAGAGCCGCCTCCAGGAATCGAACCCAGAACCTTCTCGCTGTGAGACAACAGTGCTACCCACAGCACCACCGTTGCCACCCCATCATCAAATCGCTATCACCAAAATAATTTCATAAAAAGATAAAATAATAAAGTTAAAGTTGGGCTGGAAGGAGGGAATTTCAAAGTTGTGGGGCATATTGACTGTATGCACTGTCTCCCATAGTCATGAGTCAGGATGAAGGGACAGTGAGCTGAAGGGATGATGAAGGTCTGAGGGTATGGGTTGGCATGGTAATATGGAGGAGGTCAGCAAGGTAAGGAGGAGCCAGCTTATGTAGGGACTTGTAAGTGAGTAACAGTATTTTAAATTGAATATGGTAAGTGATTGGGAGCCAGTTGCAGTAGTCCAGGCAAGACGTAACAAGACTGTGATGGTTCACATGTGGCAGTGAAGTGAGGGAGGGATGAAGGCAGTTGATATTGCGCAGATGGAAGTAAGCTGATTGTGTGGTGTTATTGATATGAGAGGAGAAGGAGAGACTACTCTTGAGGATGACACCCAAGCTCTTAACCTGAGAGGAGGGAGAGATGGTGATTGTCAGTGAGGATATTAAAACTTTGATTTGATGAATTTGGTGCCAATAAGTAGATGTTGGCACCAAGAAAGTTAGATGTACGTCAAGATTTAATCTCAACACGGCAGTCGGTGAGGGAAGAACGGAAATATAGGTATAGGTGGAAATATAGAGCTGGGTGTGATCTGCATAACAGTGAAAATTAATTAACATTAATTAATTATAGTATGTAGATAACAAAGAGCACACCAGCGGTAACTGGGATTGGGTGTCATGTGAAGGATTTTCTTTGTTAGTTGTCATTTTGTTATGGTCAGAGAGATACGATACAAACCAAAACCGGTTGTGGGAAATTTATTGTTTTTTTAAATCACTGGGTTTGGGAACATTTATGCTTTTTAAAGATGCAGTTTACTGACCCTTGCACCTTTAATACAGGGGTTCTGCCATCGCCAAGATAGTGGGTGCCAATGCTGCAAAGAATTCAAAATTTGACAACACCGTAAAAATGTGGGTATTTGAGGAGATGGTGAAAGGACGTAAACTGACGGAAATAATCAACACTGACCATGAAAATGTGAAGTACCTTCCTGGCCACAAGTTACCAGCAAATGTGGTGAGGAAAAAAATAAGTAACATCTTATTCTAGTATCAGTCTCTGTATATACGCTGTGTTGATTATGTCAGTAATGCTTTTATTTGTGTAACGTCCACTGTAGTATCAGTTTTTTGATGTGTTGCATCACACTTTAATGTAGAGTATGTCATAACTCTTCCAACATGATCCTTACCCCTTGTTCACCCTCAGGTGGCTGTGCCAGATCTAGTGGAGGCATCTCGTGATGCAGATATCTTGGTCTTTGTGATACCGCACCAATTTATTGGGAAAGCATGTGATACAATGAAGGGCAAGATAAAGAGTGACGCACTGGGAATATCTCTCATCAAGGTTCAACTTTGCTTTCTATGCTGCATTATTCTAATTGTGTTTTAATTTTTCACTCTGAATTAGATAAATTAGTTGTAAACTATTTTTCCAGTGTAAACTAGCTATGTATGTACAGTACAGGGAGGTCCATGCAGTGACACAGTTTTCATTACTTTGCCCCGTGTTTTGCCACCATAGTGGAGTCTGAAACCCAAAGACCTGACTGGGTGCTTGGCTTCTCTTTCTTCTCCCTGTTCTTGGGGTTTGCTTTTAGCAAGTAAAAAGCACGCTCATTAGGATTCAGGTTGAGTCATCATCCAAATCAGTGAAGCAATGTCTCCACCATGCATAACAGATGAAAGGTATAGTGCTTTGGGTGATGACCAAAGGCTTTTCTTCTCCAGGATTTTCTCTTCTTAGCATTCTGGTGCAAGTTGATCTTGAATGTTTTCATTCATTTGATGTAATACTCAGTAATACTTGCTGAAACGCCAGGCTGTTCTTCATCTACTGTAATAACATGATTCACATTGATTTTGCTTAAACCTTCAGCATTTTTTCTGGTTAACTCTGCTCCTGCATGCTGACTTTACCTCTGATACACCTTCCTCTTGGATTGGGTTCTTAGCTAACTGAAAAAAAGGCATTCTTGTACATTCTTTTAACACTGCACCTACTGTATTATAGTAGCTGTTTTGACCACACAATGATTATGCTCTCTGTGCTATGTTTCTATGATTTTTCTGCCTAAGGATGACTTAGCCTACATTTAGTGACAGCACTTTGGCCTTACAGTAAGTGTAGTAACAACATGGACCTCTTTCAACATGGCACAGCAAGCAGACAATTGCACTTTGACTTTTAAGCAACTAAACTTGTGTTTAATTCCAATGTAACAGTATTTGGGTCCAAACCTTTAAAGCTGACATTAGAAGCCAATATTTTTTGACTTGCCAAAAACTTACAGTATGGATAAAAATATGTAAATATGTGCTTCTGTACTTTGTTCTTCCAGGGTGTGGATGAGGGTCCTGATGGACTTAAACTCATCTCTGATGTGATTCAGGAGACACTTGGTATCACCATGAGTGTGTTGATGGGGGCCAATATTGCCAATGAGGTTGCTGATGAGAAGTTTTGTGAAACTACTATTGGTTAGTCTTATTCTACTCTGCATGCTTTTTTGTTACTGCACAGCTTATGCTTGTGAGTAAACTTGTGACACATTATTGTTTCAATACAGTTACACATACACTAAAACCAAGATATAAAGTAAAAATTTGAATGTTTTACTCATGCTTGCGTTGTTCTAAGCCGGTTAATTCTGTGCTGCAGTTGAGGGGAGACCAGTTCAGTTGGAGCTGTTCTTTATTTGTATACACAATTGACAGCTTATTTTAAATGATTTGTCAGATTTAACTTGGGGGATTCTTTGGAGCATCACAGTTATATACTGTATACCAACAGCATTTTAACCTTAAATCTGGTCATGTTTAAGTGTCACCATACAGAAATGCGTAAAGGATAAACACAGTCTTGTTGTTCTGCTTCCAGGATGTAAGAATAAAAACTATGGTATTCTCCTGAAGGAACTCATGCAGACCAGTAACTTTCGAGTTACTGTAGTAGAGGAGTATGATGTGGTGGAAATCTGCGGCGCCCTGAAGGTGATTAATTATTTTAAGATATTACAGTTCAACACCATACAGCAAAACAGAGGGACGTCTGCATATTGTCTGCAATATTAAATATATTTCTATCACATTTATGAAAATACAAATCATATTAATCCTTTAGAATTGTTTTTCAAAATTTTAAATCTCATTATTCTCTTACGTGGTTAAGTCTATTCTTATGTGGAACTGATGTGTTAGCCACATTGTACTGAGAAAATGGTTGTAGTTAACAGGTACAGTTTTAATGCAGATTAAATAAACATGGTTCGTTGAAACTGTTAGTCTAGTTTGATTATTATTTTCAAGAATTTTGATGTCTTTCCAAGCTTCTTAACGAAACTCAGCTCGGTTTATGATACACATGACTTGCACATATTTACAGTAATGCAATAAGGTCTGCAGTATAAAATATGTTTCCATATCACATTTATGGCCATACAAATTATATTTCTCTGTTAGGTTTGTTTGCAAAGACCAAAATCAATTATGCTAAGAACCACAAGCAACCAAATGAACTTTGAAATCAAGGAAAATGGGCAAATGACAAACAGAGCCACTATAAAACATCTCAATTAGATAAACAAGGTCATGCTGATAAACAACACAGTGATTTGACTAAGTTATAGAAATCTGCTACTGGATTGCATGTCCATCTCCACATGGTTATAATGTAAAATGCAGTATATCATCATTTTAATTACTTCATCTAGCAAGACATTGTTAGCATTCAAAATATACAAATACAACATACACACATGCAACATAAAATGTTGACTTAATTCATTGATTACTGTCTTTCATTTGCGTCTTGAGCTCTGCTTGGCTCATTGCTCACATTTGCTCCCTGCCTTTTAGAACATTGTTGCAGTCGGTGCAGGGTTCTGTGATGGTCTTGGCTATGGGGATAACACAAAGGCAGCAGTGATCAGGTTGGGCCTGATGGAGATGATTGCCTTTGCACGCATTTTCTGCACCACAGGACCTGTGTCCTCAGCAACCTTCCTGGAGAGCTGCGGCGTGGCTGACCTCATCACCACCTGCTACGGTGGTCGCAACCGCAGAGTAGCTGAGGCTTTTGTGAGGACTGGGAAGGTGAGAACATGGCCCTTTTTTCTATGATAATCCTTTTCCATTCTTTATAGTGCGTGTTGGTAACAGCAGCTAAAGATTACAATTGGATTTGGTTTGTTGTTGAATTATAATAACTAACTAATTCATCTCAGTCAATTGAAGAGCTGGAGAAAGAGATGTTAAATGGTCAAAAGCTGCAAGGACCAGCAACAGCAGCTGAGGTCTATCTGATCCTTAAACACAAAAACCATATTGACAAGTGAGTCGGGAAACAACACAGTCGGCACGGTTTCCATTCATTGTAGCCTTCATTTTCAATGCAACATTTCCTTCTTCCTCCAGGTTCCCGCTGTTCAGTGCTGTGTATCAGATCTGCTACCAGGGCCATCCTGTCACTGAGTTCATAAGCTGTTTGCAAAACCACCCAGAACACATGTAAAAACAACAAACCGACTAAGTGCCTTTTACAGGAAAACAATGCTTTTAATCCGAGGACCAGTTATTCCAGCCGTCATGCAATTTTCCATCTCCAGCCAATCAGTGGGATTCCTTTTTGAGATAGTTATTAATGTTTGTGTATTTAGTTCTAGTTTATCTGCTTTGTCCAGTTTGATAATTCAGGTTTCCCAGACATTTGGATGTTGTGTTTTTGTTTTATCTTTGCATATTTTGTTGCACTAACCTGTCACTCATTACCTTAGTAGTCCAGAGTTCAGGAAATTAAGCCTCAACAAAAGGTGTTTAATTGCTTCTTGTAATATTTTAAAATCTATAGAAGCAGAATGTCAGGTGCAAGTTAGCATAAGAATGTGACATTGAAACGTTTCTTTTAACAATTTTAAATGCTGTTTACAAACATCTACTTAACACTTGGAAGGATAATTTTTGAGAATGGGTTTTAACAACAAATGAGTCAGAATGCACAGTGCCAGTTATTACATAGGAGCCAAATCACTAAATGAAAACTTAGATGAACTTAAAAGGTTAGTCAGAGTTGACTTTTTTCCATATATGTTTATGTACATTGTTTATGCTGCATTACAGTACGCGTATGTATGGGGTGCCAAATGTAAAAGGAGCACCTATCACTAGTTTTCTCACATTTAACTAAATGACACAACATGTTTTCTCACATTTAGTTAAATATGCAAAAGTCTAAATGTAAATGTTAAATGTAAATGTTAAATGTAAATGTTAAATGTAAATGTTAAATGTTCGCCGAGTGTAAACTGAATATTCATCAATGGGCAAGTAGACTCCATCCCTACCCTCAAACACCGCTGGTCTCAGATCAGAGACGCGAACTCAATCACCTCAAACAGTGCGCGCAAACCCCGCCCACATCTGATCTGGAAACTTTTGTTTTTAGCCTGGACGTAACTTCGGCTAGCTAGTATAGTTAGCCAACTAATTCTCCACCGGCGCCAGAGAAATATTCTATTTAAACCTACTTAACTCCTCATTAATGGTGTTTACGACAGAACGGCAGTTTGAAGCGGAGCCTCAGCCCGCACACCTGCCGTTACAGCCCGTTCAATCTCTCCCAACGGGAGGGAGTCGGAGCTGGCGGCCATGATGGCTTCGACTTCAGGCTTCTCTCCAGTATTTTCGTGCACCGATCCAGAGTCAGATGCGGAGCTATGCGTACTGTTTGACGTGTTTGAGTCTGATCTAGGATAATAGGGAGTGGAGTCTACTTAAATATTCAGTTCGATCATTTAACATTTAGATTTACATTTAACATTTACATTTAACATTTACATTTAGACTTTTGAACATTTAACTAAATGTGAGAAAACATGTTGTGTCATTTAGTTAAATGTGAGAAAACTAGTTATAGGTGCTCTTTTTACATTTGGCACCCCATACGTATGTGGATTTTAAGATAAGAAATACTTTGATGATCCCAGTGTAAGTGCCTTAGAACACAAGATTAAGTTAGTCTTTTTTTTCCCCCTATAAAAGGTTTAATCCATCCAGGTTCCATCCACCACAACATCTGTTACTGGGGTGTAGCCTGACCTTGTTATCATTTATTTCTAACTAATGGAATCTGTCAGTTCGTCTGAATATATGAATCAAAATGTCTGTTATTTAAATAAGTCTTCAACAGCGTTAAAACAGAGTTGGTAAAGTGGGGAAATGCTGTGGTGGAAAGCTGATTAAACCAATCACATTCAAAAGGAGAGATGTCTGTTTAATTTAAAATGAGATCTAATAACTACTGCATCTTATCACTGCCAAAATGATAAGACTGATTGTTGCAATAAAAACCTAATTTTAAGGGCCTTCAGATTTGATGGTGTATCAAAAGGTACCTCAAAGCACGCACAACCTTTTGATCTGGTGTCAAACAAGATTGCAACCTAAATGCACCCACCAGCAGGTTAATAAAGGTTTAATTGGGATAAAGCTTAATTAGTGAGCCAGGCTAGAGACAGGCTATCTGATTTTAAATTTAAATTCTGAGGTCAACCTTTAAATGTCACCTATTAACAAGTCAAACACATTAGAGAAGCAGAACGAGTTTATTACAACTTGTGGAAATGTAGCTAGCGTTACATGAGCACGCAGATAGCAGCATACAGTACATCATTTAATAAACATTCACTGTTGACCACTATCTGGAGTATTTGAAATATAGAATGAATAATCAGACTCAATCAAACTTAAGTAACCCTGAAAAAAATATGAAAAGGAATGAAGCTCAGAGGGAGGGTACTAATCAAAATAAGAACACGCTCTGTCCACAAAGCCATTTAATGCCAGTATGAATGCTTTTAACCAAACTATAAACAAGAATCCTGCCCTAACCATTCCTGGCTTCAGACAGGAGGAAAAAAGAAACTAAAATAGGTAAAAAGAAATTCCAGAAAGTGTGATGAATACACGCAGTCAAAGCCTGAAAGGTTATAACCATTACAGTACACAGCGATAGTGGACAATCCTACCACTTAGTCCTCATCTTTGCAGTGTCAGGTTACCACTTTTGCTACAGTACAATTAAGCCTGACTATGCTGACTGGTTATTGCTTAGGTCCTGTTACTCAGTTTATAACCCCAATCATTTAAGACTTTTAAAAGAGAGTCCCTGGGAATGGAGCCACAATTAATTTGTTGACCAAAATTTTCTCAATGAGACCATTTTTGTTTTCCCTGTAACAGAGTTGGTCCCACCTCTAAATTAAAATAAAGCCACTTGGAATATTTAAAATAAGAAAATAACTACTAAAACTATTTTTGGTTTCAATAATTATGCTACCTGAATTTTCTTTTTCCAAATATACCTACTGCTGTAATGGATCCACATGGTGGATAGTCCAGTTTCGGGACATGACAGTCTACATATCCAGCTGCATCCCTCATCCTATGTTGCTGCTACTTATGCCTCCACACCTCATTCCAGTTCACAGAGGATTGACCCATTTGTAAGTGCCTTCATAGCGAAACCCAACTCTCTTTGATAGGTCATCTGCTTCTGTAGGGCCACGACTAAGGAGAAAAGAAAGAATCAGTTACTACAATAATTATCATGATTACAAAGTCCTAGTCAAACGCATTACCTACCTCCCATATTTGTAAGGAATAGGTTTAGGCTTTTCCTTATCAATCTGATGGAGAAGAGGTGTGAAGATCCTCCAGGCCTCCCTTAGCTCATCACTGTAGAGAAAGAAGATTCAACATGGGTGAGGACAGAGCTTCAATAGACTGAAATATATGTAAGGCCTTTACATTGACTATTTTAATTATTATAATAATTAATTATAATCATTAATTATAACAGATCAGAAGTCTTATGAAAACAGAAAGTAACGGCTGTCTTGTTTGGTGCTTTGCTGTAAAATATGAGAACAGTAATTTTTTTTAAAATTGCAGCTGGTTAACGATAAGCAAATGACGGCAGTTAAAGCAGAAAGTCAGCCTGACATTCACATTCCCGGACAACTTTGTGTTCCTTTCGGAACATGAATACATCTAATGTACGGTAATTGTGTAAAAGTTTATACTGTTATTACTGTGGGTGGTATATTGCACACCCCCCGACACCATCTAGTGAACTGTAGGTTCACAAGACATTCAGGTTATAGGGATAAGATACACTGTACCTGCGCACAAAGTGCATCTGACTTCCACAGAAGACATCCAGAATGAGGCGCTCATAAGCATCTGGAAGCTTCACATCCTAAAAAAAAGTTTTGACATTGGAAAAATGTATTGACAGAAAAAAGAACAACAAAGCATTGAAACTATAATTATTTTTAACAAATGCACGTTTGTTTGGGACTTTGTGTTAAGCAGGGATTTAACAGGACAGTAAATAAACTTGAACCCATTGTACCTTGTATCTACTCTTGTAAGTAAGATCCAACTCAGTTTCTTCAGGACTGAAGTACACGCCTGGCTTTTTGCTCATCATCTTGGCGTAGACAGCCTCGTTAGGCTGCACACGTACCACCAGCTCATTCCTGCGACACTGATCTCCAAAAATGTCCCCTGGGACATCCGTAAACTGCAGCCGTACCTCAGCTTTCCGCTCATTCAGAGCTTTTCCACAACGAAGGATGAAAGGAACTCCTGAGCAAAAATGTCAAAACAATTAATTATAAGAAGACACAATACATGCATTGACTTTAGAAGAGCTTTTTGTGCATTCAAATGTATGGTTACCATCCCAGCGCTCATTGTGCACATAGAGCACAGCGGTGGCGAACGTAGCCTGAGTTGAGCCTTTAGGCACTGTGGGATCATCAAGGTAACCCAGTTTCGCCTCTCCTTCACCTTCTTGATCCCCAACATACTGACCCAGCACCACATCTGACATAGTCACGGGAGCAATGCACTTCAGTACTTTAACCTACACAAAAAACAAAGAAATCACTATCTCCGGCACCCCCCACTTTTAAATGCCTTTTAAAAAGTCATAAAAGCCGGTATTCAAAAGATGCAGTACATCTTCAACAGTCACACTGGAGTGACTGATCAAACAACTTTGTACCTTTTCATCTCTGACATCGTCAGAGCTGGTTGAAGCTGGTTTCTCCATTGCAACTAGGCAGAGCATCTGGAGCAAGTGGTTCTGCATAACATCTCTGATTACAACCAGTGGAACCGGTGGTCACACAGAAGAAAGGACCATGAGATTGTTTTGTTGAGGTCAATTAAATTTTATATGATCATGTGTTAGAACTGATGCATAGAATGTACTGTTAAAAATAATCAATTCCACAAATCAACTGAATTCCTTAACAGCTATCTTAGTATTGTTGAATAGCTTATACGAGAACTCAATATACAGACAGATAAAAAAAAACACAATGAGGAAACATGTCAGTCTTGAATCCAGAAGCTACACACTCACCGAATGATGCCAAAGTCATCAAAGTAGCCCCCTCGTCCCTGAGTGCCGAACGGCTCCTTAAAAGTGAGGACAACGCAAGCCACACTGTCCCTGTTCCAGATTGGCCCAAAGATTCGGTTCCCAAACCTGCAATGAACATCACATAACTACTGTCAATATTCATAACAGCTGATAACCTGTTGCATAATTCAAATCACAAAACCATACTGTATAGTGTGGCTACTGATGCTCTTCATCAGGTCAGCAGGGTGGCACCCTGCATAGATATTATTGAAGGTCACACAGGGGTGTAACCTATAATAAATGTTGATCTGGCCCAAAAAGTCTGCACATTCACCCGGAACACTTAATACTATTTCCAACTTCTGACAGGGAGAATCTTTACAAGGCATCAAATGAAACAAAGATGAAGATAGTTCCTACCTGAGCACCATGAGATTCTGCACCATTTCTTTGCCCAGGTAATGATCTATACGGTAGATCTGATCTTCAGTGAAGAGGGAGGAGAGGTGAGTGGACAGCTCTTCAGAGCTCTGCAGGTCATGTCCAAATGGTTTCTCCACAATCACTCTGTTCCAGCCTCTACACAACGCACAAAAGACAGCAACCAAGTCACCTACAGTAATAGCAAAGTTTCTTGCTACTCTCCTCACTCACATAATGTGACACATTTAATGAGAGAACTCCAGATGGGCAGTTAGGGAATGATTTGACTAGACCAAGGTAAAACAAGCAACATATACCGCGGTCATGACTTGTATACTCAAACACATAAAGAAAATAGCTAGAAGAGGACCAATGCCAAGAAAAGTTTTTACACATTGACATAATAGAGTACATTGTTGCACAGTAAGGAAGTAACAAGAGCTTTGAATGTAGCCAATACAAAACAGCAAAAGAATGTGTGCATGATACTAGTTGTTGGTTCCCAAGTTTTTACCAGCCTATCTGAAGTTGCTCAAGAGATTTTACACAATGAATTCTACAGTACAGGGAAGGTTTTCTGCTTCAAAAACACAATTGATGGTTGGTCGTGTTAGTTTGAATACATTTGTTTGAATGAGTCGACTCCACTAAGTTACATCAATAATCATGTTCCTAGAAGCACGGGTCGAGGTGTAGGAGTAGCATGAATATATAATCAGACTTATTAAACTTAAAGCAAATATAACGAATTCTAACAATGTTAGTCTCTCTGATCCAGATTGTGGAACTCAAACCAATGTGTTTACCATCATTTACCATTCTCCTTTTTCCTTAGGTTGAAATTGATCATTTAATAGGACTTCCCCAAAACCCTGACCATTTGACATTAACTTCTGAAGATGCAGATGCTGTTGCTACATTTGAGGTGATGATTCCATAATTTTCAATAACAAACTCACTATATCTACAGTATCTATCTATCTATCTATCTATCTATCTATCTATCTATCTATCTATCTATCTATCTATCTATCTATCTATCTATCTATGACTAAGATTTCTCCTCTTAGGAATATTGGTAAAATTAAAGAACATGCTTTCTCAGAGGAATATTATAGAAGCATTTGTTCCCTCTAGGCTAGGGTAGTAGAGGATGTCTCAATAAATCTTTAAAAAGCCTCCAGTTAATTTAAAATGCTGCAGCAGAGTTCTACTGTAACTGGACTTAGGAAGAGAGGTCACATTTCTTCTACATAAGCTTCTCTCCATTGGCTATGTATAAAATCTACGATAAAATATAAAAATTCCTCTCTAAAGCACATAATGATAAAACTCATTTTATCTTAAAGAGCTTCTTATTCTTCCATCAGAACACTGGTCTCCTTGTGTTTTGAGAGTTTCAAAATGTAGAATGGGAGGTAGAGCCTTTAGCTACCAAGCCTTCCTCTTATTGAACCAGCCTCCAGTTTAGATTTGATAAGCAGACACCCTTTGTACTTTTTAAACTAGGTTTAAATTTTGTTTTCCTTTTGATAATGTAGTAGTACAGTAGTAAGCGCAAGTGTTCAGCGTAAAATCTGAAAACATTTGAAAAGTGCCTTCAGATTATTTTTGTTGTGATTTAGTTCTATATAAATAAACTAAATTGAAAAGTACTGACTTTGTGCTCATACAGTGATGCTTGATGTTCTTGGTAACATCATGGTAGACTGTCGGCGGCAGGGCCAGGTAGAAGAGACGATTTCCCTCGGCTCCCCCGGGCAGAGACAGGATGTGTTTGTTGAGTTTGGAGAAGGAAGCATCATCGCCATATTTGCCACTGATATACGTGTTTCTGCTGAAAAAGGCTGACAGGCGCTCTGCTTCTGTATCCATCACCTATTTTAGAGTGTTTTTATTGCATGCATTAATTAACCTTTGGAGTCAACACGTAGACTTTAAAAAAATATATTTTTAAATCTCCAGACTGCTGTAATTATTGTGCTTTACACAAGCTGACCTTGTGTAAAATTTACTGGCCACATGGGGGCAGCAGAAGCAGACTACTAACAACACGGATAATAAATAGCCACAAAACAACTGCAAGCTTCTTTAGCCATTAGAAGTAACGGTTGGATGTATTCATGGCCTTACTTCTGTATACAGTGCAAAACAAGTCCATTATCTACTTCATGCCAGCTTTGTGTTCTATTTTGTCTCCACTTTTACCTTTGCTTTTAATTGTTTTAATAACATTACATTTTCATAGATTTACCTTTAAATAGGGCAGACAAGAAGACCGGATGGAATCGACTGTCAAGTCAGAACGAGCAAAGCCCACAAAATGTGTCTGCTCAGGAAGGAGGCCATCTCTAAACAACCACCTAAGAGAGAAGAGAGAATAAAATAAATAAATTTAAAAAAGAAAAACGCACAACAGAATACACGACCTATACCCAAAAATTTAAAAAAAGGCCACATCAGATTAGTGTAATATTTTTAAACATGCTCTGGAGGCTATTAATATTAGAGGTTCACTTACCATAGAGTTGGATAGATTTTCTTTTTAGCCAAATCCCCCTATAGGTTAAACACAATCAGAAGTACAATAATTTATTATTTAACCAGTACATTTGTTAGACTTAATTATTTGTTATTATTATTATTACCACTATTCTATATCAACCCACTGTATGTGGAATTTGTTAGGTTTAGTTGTGTAAGGTCCTGAACCTTACCTTGAAAAGTGCCTTGAGATAATATGTTGTGACTTGGCACTTTATAAATAAAACTGAATTGAGTTGAGTATACTAAAGCATTAAGATTATGCAGTTCAACATGTTGGATGGCTGCTCTCATTTTAGGATTTGCACAGCACCCACGAGGCACAAGTGCTAACCACACACTGTACAGGGGAGTCTGAGGCAAGACATTCACTGCTTTCACATAGTATAGCCCGTATACAACTCCTATAGACTGCTGCAGACACATGTGCACACACGCACATGCGCGCACACAGGTCATCAATTACAAGTGATCAGTAAGAGCAACATTAGAGAAGTGTAGTTAGAAGTTTTATAGTTGGGAAAACCTATTTAATACATTTCCATAACAGGAACTATAATCAGTCCAACACCTCACAAGGCTAAATGGCAAAAACTACCAAATAAGCACCAGTAAATATATTAGGTATTAAACTAATGTTTAGCAATAGATTCATATATGTATGCATTTATTTATCTATAACTAAACATTAAAAGATCTATGTTTAAAAAGCATCCATTGTACACCAATTAGCACAAAACAAACAGCTAGAATCACAATACATACTGTCCAACCCTGTGCCGTAGATAAGGCACAGAGTTGGACAGTTTGCATTGTGCTTCTAGCTGTTTGTTTTACTGTATCAGATTGAAAGAAAACTGCTGATACTCAGTGACACTGCAAAAAATCAGTTGTGGCGCCACATTACTTTGCAAAGAGATTTTCTTCTTATGTAGCCATTTGTTCAAAAATAGAAATCAAAACCTGAGCATGACAACAGATTAAAAATGAAGACCTCAGGTTTTTTTTAAAAAATAAGTAATCACAAGAAAATTTATTTTAGGAATGGATCACCCACGATTAAACACTGTGCTAAGTTATACCAGTTGGTTTGATTTACGATACGAGTATTTATCCCACAAAGGGAGAGATTCGTTTGTTCAAAGCAGCCATAGACATTATCAAAAAAAAAGACAAAACAGAACAACTATAAACTAGGTATTAAAGTGAATTTAAGTAAGGAGTGAAGAATATTACACATATGCTCGTAGTTGCAAAACAGTAAAAAAAAAAAAAAAAGTACACCATGTAATTAACATTACTGCAGTGCTGTATTGTACGGTCTGATGGATGTGGGGAAGATTCACATTTCATCAAATAATTTAAAACTAATAAAAATATAGTTTTTGTTCAGTTTTTATTTCAAGCACGGCTTTGTATATATGAATTGCTTTCAATTTTTTTCCCAGTTTAACACATGACTATAGATTGATTAAATAGTCCACCCTATCTATGACTGTGTTAGAAAACTGTCCTTGGACTAAAGGATCTGGAGGAACCTTGACATCTTTGACTGCCCCATTTATAGGGTTTTGAAAGTTGGAAATGTTTGTTTGCATAAGACTGATGAAAGTAGTAGCTTTCAACATTTCCCTATACAAATGTGCAACTTGTTGCACAGTCTTTTCAAGATTTCAACACAGATGCCTAGTATGGCCAAAAAAGTCTTATTCAAGTCAATTTACATAACAAATGTGCCAAAAAACAAAAGCAAACTATAACAGCTATCTTGGTTTCACTCCAATGAAATTAAGATTCTACGTAAAACTAAACTAACTTGCTACGAACTACTGTTGCTGACTTAATTATATCATTGCACTTACTGAAGCGCCCATGATGATGAAGATATGAACGTCTGACTGATGGAACTCCTCATCATCATGCAGCTCCTTCCTCAGTTCTCCAAACACCTCGGAGCGAGAAAGCGGGAGGCTGCTCATTTTTTCTAAAAAGAAAACAGAAAAAAATGTCTTAAAATCACGTGTTCTTTCACATGTTAAAACAGTGACTAAGAAGTCAAACACAGGCTTATCTAAAGTGAATTTACAAAACCTATTAACCTGCTTAGCGCTAAACATCACTAATGTGCAGTCACGTTAATTTTTTAGAGAACACAGAACATGCACAGGTAGGTACACAGCTACACCTGAAGGGGGTGTTTGTGTGGCTCCTCTTCTGAATGCTGTTTGATCAGGTGACTTTCTGCTGGGTACTTCTGGTAATTGTGTGAAACACAAACACAGAATGACCTGACATATGAGGTAGGGCCTAAAACATAGCTACAAAGCACATTAAACTTTGGAATTGTGGTTTGTTCAGTGCATCCTGAATATTTATTAGTAACCAATATATTTTCTAAAAAGAAAAATCTGTATAAGTATCCAGACAATTAATTCAAGACTTTTTTGACAGCAATTGCAGTGTTTTACAAGCAGTGCAAGACAGAATGTGGGATGTTTATCCCATTATTCCTGGTACTGTACATCTTCTCGCATTGGTTAGAATGCACTGGAAGACACTTCTTCATTGGATGTTATTGGCGTTTAAACCTCTTTTTAAGTCACATTTCTGAACTGCTGAAGAATGACGTCCACTAGGATGTCAATAAACAGCTGCAATTAACAATCGTCGCCGTAGCTTTACGGTTTACCTCTCATTGATCACACGCAGATCTGATCAATAATGATATTGAAGCTGATCAAACTCTCCAGCAGATCACTGCTAACCCTCACTGCAAAGCAGCAAGTCAATGCTTCAGCTGACATTTCAAGAGAACACGGATTTAAGTCATGTTTCTGTGCTCGAGAACGAACGTTTCATTGATATTTAGCTAACCGTCCAGGAAGAAAGACGGGATGAGCTCTGCGGCATTTACAGTAAGTCACTGAGCGTAGCTAACACAGCTGATCTGGCTAATAAAACCACCTCGTCATCAGCCCTCAGCTTCACGCGTTGTTTTAACAATACCTGAATAGCAGGGTCTGACGTGCAACTAATCCAAACTGCTAGCAAACAGCGCCTAGCTTGTAATCGTCGCGCTAGCTAGCTACAGTGTGTACAGCAGCACGGCTGCGGACAAGTAGAGCGAAAACTAATTTACTACTTACACGTCCGTCAACAAGATGTCAAACCCGACCAGACGCAGCCTTTAGAAACACTGAACTAGTAATAAATGTGGCAACTACCGCGGACGCCTTTTTAAACCCTGCCTACTTCCCTGTTGAAGTGACAAAGCAGGAATGTGATATTTTTATTGGTTTGGGGGAAACTCACCAGCGCTCGCTCTAGTTCCCATCGCTGTCGAACCAAGTGACGTCACGGCCTCAACAGGTAGGCGTGGTCTCACTGTCTCACCCGATAAGTCTAATCCCCCATTCAATCGTTACATAAAGGACGTTAGTGTTTTAGAGGCGCGCCTTAAGGTTTCACTGGTTATAAACAAACTGGTGATTTTCGTTGTCTACTTATCTCAGTTAGAGACGGTACCTAATATTTTTTCTACACATATTTTGTATTGTATGTGCATACTGTATGTATTTCATTGTACTTCATTAGCACGACTTTCTTTAAAAATATAACTCGGCGTCTTAATTCACTAACAGGAAGGTTTGCATCCCTTTCATGCCTTCTTTGGTTGCCAGGTGAACTCTTGATCCACCACTGCCCCAACACACCCAGTCTAACCCATCGCAGCTTGAAAGGTATGTTTGTAGTATTGTGTAGTATTCTTATGGGTATTAGGGTTTGGTTACATGGTATTTATCTTACGACCAACTTATACTATTGTAACCATGACACCCCAGAGTAATATTCACTACTTGCTTTGTGACTATGCTACTTCTCTCTGCAGTTAAATGAATACAGTATCACTGTTTATATGTACGTGTTCCTCCATGCACTCACACATCCACAGTCAGTTTTCACTTTGCACCTTTTAATGAGTATAGGTGAACAAGAAAAAAAATTGAAATATGTTCAAAAAGCTTTTAAATGCTTTTAAACAAAAAATAACAATGTTTTACAGCAACTTTACAGTTGTTGAACAAGAAAAATCAGTAATAAATATGGAATTATTGTGACTTTCACTTTTTTACTTGTAGAAACAAAACTAGAGATAAAGTGACTGAGAATGAGGAGCTTAACTTTTTACTGTATTTCCTTGTACAACAAGGAAGTGTTGTTACACTAATGGTTGCAGAATTGGAATCAGTGTAGAAATATGTGTCAAACCGGAACGAATTGCTCAAGCACTGCTGCTGTGGTTACTTCATTTTTCAAATGACAAAATAAGTAGTTTGAACAAATTCAAAAGAAACCAGGGGTCCTTGAAGGGTTTGCCTGCATACACAACATGGTAGGAGATCAACTCAAAATACTATCAGTAATATAGACAAGGCACTGGAAGAGACAAGAAGCTGAGATGGACGTAGCAGAGATGTTGAGGTTCTCCTTAGAAGTGACGAGGTTGAACAGAATGAGGAACGAGCACATCACAGGGACGGCTCACTGGCTGTGTTAGTGACAAAGTCAGAGAGGCCAGATTGAGATGGTTTGGACATGTGCAGAGGAGGGAAAGTGAATATATTGGTATAAAGATGTTGGAGACTGAGCTACCAGACCAGAGGGCAAGAGGATGACCAATAATGAGATACATGGATGTGACAGAGGAGGGTAGGCTGGTGTGACCGCAGAAGATGCTCAGGATAGAGTGAGGTGGAAAAGGATGATTCGCTGTGGTGACCCCTGATGGGAAGAATATTACACAGTTGCATTTTATATCTGTAGCTTCCTACTAAAATAGTGAGGCACAGGGTTTCTTGACCTTTTTGACTTGTCATTCAAATGCAAACAAATCTCTCCTTTTTTATTCTGCTTTTTTCTTCTTTGTGATAACAAAGAAAGAAGACAAGTCTAGTTGTGCTGTTGCTGAAGATTGAAGTGTGAGGTTCAAAAGTGCTAAACAGAACAGTTCGGTCTGCAGGAAGCAGTAACTTTTCAAGATCTTATATCAATATTTGGGCTCAGTCAAGCAGCAGAAAAGCTTTACTCCTGATTTCTGTAAATTGTTGTTGCTCAGGTTCAGTACACGCAGACTCGAGGACTGTTATCTGAGGAACGAGTTCACAACATCAGCCACTCAGCCTGAAATACTTTGCATGCTTTCATTCTCATTTTTTTACACTTAATATCATTTCTGCAAGCTTCTCTGATGCCCTCGTCTTCTCACAGATCAGGACAGCAGGCATGATTTACTTAGTAGTGGTTTCACCCAATACATGTTCTCACACTTTAAGCAACACCTGTACCCACATACTGTAGTCACTTTACACGTCTCATGTGCAAGTCATTCACACTTGAATTGTGATTTGTATTTACTTAGTTTTTTTTTAACAATGGTATCTTTGCTCTTTATTTTTTATCTTTGTTGAAGCTGAACACATCCAGCTTTTTGTCTGATGCCACTAAGATAAAGACAGAGCGGAGCACTGAGCAGGGGAGGAATTCCTGCTGGAGATCTCAGTGAGTGTGATTACTTAGACAGTGTAAAACAAAGAGGGAGTCTCAATCCTGCTCTTTATGTATTTATGTATTTGATAGCTTTTTGCTGTGTCTGTGTCACCAGGTCTCTAAGAAGAATCTGATTTTTAGTGATAAGCCCAGTAGGCCAACACCCGTTTGTTACTGCAAAGTTGCTGCAGGGTTTGCACTCGCCGCTGTGCACTTCATGAAGATCACTTATTAATCTGAGTCAAATGAATGAAGCAAGAGGTGCAGTCTTGTTTACTCTAAACATATTTGCGAGCACTCCTGAGTACATGCAGGTAGCTCCAACATCGATGCTACACTCTGCCAGGTCTATCAGAGTTTTACCATCCATCTTCTGCTGAGCGAGAGGCGGGTACGTCCTGGACAGGTCCATCGCAGGGCAAATATAGACAGACAACCATTAGTTTTGTCACACCACTTGATTGCTGAGGGTTTTTTTAATTCAATAAAAGTATTTAGTTAATTTTTTTTAAATTCAATGTTGTGTTAGTTTAAAAATATAGGCCTGCCTGTTAGAAGCACTAAAAACTGAAATGCTAAAAAAATGCTTTAACAGAAATGACCACATTTGTAAATAAAAAGTTAATCTGCATTACATCATAAGATAAGAGGACCTAATCATGCCACCTGTCACATGGTGCTGAACTGGTCAGTACATGGTGGGATTGCACTGCCCTCTAGACGTAGGGGGAACTGTTTCCTAATTGTAGTAGCTTATTGTTTGCCGGTATCTTTTTGTGTATCTCTGTGTCGGCTAATGCAATTTGTTATGATGCTACCTTGTAATAAGGTATTAAAAATGTTTAGAAATCTAGAACAAGCTTGCTGGGTTATTAAGTGTGATCCTGCCAAATACAACTATTGTGTTATTACATGATTTATGATGGGCCTCTTATAAACATACAGTCCATACAACATGAGGACGCAAAACAGCCATTGATTTTTTTAATTTTTTTCTTCAAGGGGAAATGTTATTTTTCTCTTTGTCATAGTCCTCAACTCTTCATGTCCTTCATCTTTGCAAATCACTCTCTGTTCAACTCATCCAACTAAGGGAAAATACAAATAAAACAAAAACAAATACGAAAGGATTCATCAGGCCTGAGCAAAACACTGTTTCAGTAGTATGGGGACAATGTTCCTCCCCTCTCCTGTTCCCCCAAAACATCCCAAGAGCTAACGATCAACACAAGTCTATAGACAGCCAATAGAAATAGAATACATACAATGCACATTTTTATAAACTCATGTCCATTCTATAAATTCTTTGCTTATAGTAATCATTCGTCATTGGTCACAGTTCATGTTATATAGTTGGTGATCTCCCTTTTGATTGCTGATCTGGTGCTACCACCATGCACAAGGCCATATATCATTGCACAGGACAGACCAATAGCACAAGGCAGCGTGAGCTCCCTTTGGTACAAACATGATCAACTGTTGCTTGACAATGCTGAATGTGTCAGGAGAGTCACGGTAAGTCAAGTCCGCCAATTCCCTCACCTTCTAAATTGAAATGTAGATCATTGTTGTGACAATGTTTACTGATAATTATTCTCAGCAAGCCTTTTTCCTTTCTCCAGACAGGGCAAGCAGGCACAGTTCCTGTTTGGTGTTATTCTAATATTAGGATAATGGCAATTCAACTCAGCTATTAGTATGTTTTACTTTTTGCTGAGACACACAGGGAGAAATAATACATGTAGAAACAAATAGATTTACACACATTTTTTGCCTATCCCCTTGACAACGTTAAACCAAGGATGTACTGTAATTTGTTAATTTCGGCATGTAACGTGTGGGGGTCACACTGAAGATTGGCTGAGAGAAAATACTGCAGCAGTGGTGTAAATAAGTAAATACAATGAACTGTCTGAATATTATTTACTGCTTTGCTACCATACACCACTGGGGTTTCGATGCAAAAGCAGCAAATGGTTATTAGTTACATGATAAAACCTGTCACCATATGAATACCTATATTGTACATTAGGACTGAACTGCAGAATTTATTGGCTGCATTTGATCAGTTTGTACCAGTGAGCTTGAGCTTTACAGCTGGCATCTTACAGGAAAGCGTGCTGGTCTTTGATCCTCATTGTTGGAATGGAATCATTATAATAAGCATAATAATTAATCAGAATCATCATCATAATAATAACATTAGGAATATACAAATTATGGATACAGAAGTGATACAAAATACTCTACATTAAACCAAACAAAAATGAAAAACAATCACAATCAGACATGCTTCAAAGCGATTATGTTTGGCAAGAAAGAATTTTTGTTGAATCTTAAAAACCTCACAGTGAAAACAGTTATGCCCCTTCAGGATTAGAAAGCACAGTATTCAGTCAAAATCATTATAGATCTTTTTTCATCTTCATGTATTTCTTCTTCATAGAAGAATCAGGCCGTGTGGCACCAATGCAGGGAATTCTGATACTGCCCTGGAACTACTCTTTCATCAAAATTCCTTTATTTCCACTTGCACAGAAAAATAATATCTGAAAGGGAAGGAGCATTTGAAAACAACATACTGTTACCCCTGACACCAGCTGTACACTGGCAGCTCAAGCTCTTAGGAACCAATCTGACATGAAATGAGGGTGGAGAGAATCAAAATCCTCGCTGGGGCTACTGCTACTCCTCAGAGTGGAGATTCCGTACTGTAAAAATACAGACTTCAGAATTGACTGTTGTCAACATTGTTTGTTGTCTTTAGCAGTTTTTTACTAGAGGCCGAGGGCAATATTATAATTAAGAGTTAATGTTATCTCTTTGTTTCCTGAAAGACAAACAAAATAAATAAATTGTACATATTTTATGAAAATAACCTAGCAGCTTTAGCTGCTAGCGGTCAGGAAAAAAAGACAAAATCTCAGGCCTCCTGCCTAAAAAACAGAGGTGGTGATCATTGCTCACTTTAGCGAGAACATATCAAGCATGTCTTGCCATATTTTTAGTAAATACCTTAGTCTTTGGTCAATATATTCCTTCTCAGTTTATACATATATTCATACAGACACAAATATGCATGTACATACACACTCATAAACGTGTAATAAACTGGATATTTGTGCACGTATGTATTCACACTTTTTCATAAAGGACCTCTTGCTCAAAACATCAAGACTGAAATAATTTATTAATCCATAACTAAATATGAGTACCTGTTCATGATTCAGGTGAAATAAAAATGACCAATAAAAAGCTTCACAAAATAAAACAAAAAGTAGCCTTATGTACAGCGTAATCTTCTTTTGACACAGGCTAAAAGGCGTTGTTTAAATAAACAGACTTTGCATCTTTCAAGAAGCCTGAGAGAGAGGCTAGACATGAGAAAAACACTTGTCCTTTAGCGTATATGGGCCAAAATGGCAGTCAAACAAGAATGTTTGCCTCTTATCAAGAACACTTTAAGAAGTCTTAAAACTTCTTTCCTCTTTGCTTGTGATCCAAGTGATGACGTGTCTAGTTTCCAGCCTTTTGCTCACATTGGGAGTCCTTGCTCAGCAGCCACACATCAGGGCTCACCCGGCAGCTGTTGTTGCCATGGCTGCTAACTGTTGGGTGGTCCATCGTTCAGGAAGTAGGTAGTCATTTCCCCTTTACCCTTGACCTTAACAACCCCACGACACTCAAGCACATAGCCTTTGCTTGAAAGCACCTGGTAGAGGTCTGTGGTCACCTGTGAGCAGAACAGAAATCAGACTGGATCTATCCATGGTGTGCTAAATACATTTAACAGTTTCAAAAATCAACTTTCTTTTACCTGTATGCGGTCAGGAATCCCTGTGCTGTCCATACGACTGGCCACGTTGACTGTGTTTCCCCAAATGTCATATTGAGGCTTCCGTGCCCCGATAACCCCTGCTACTACTGGTCCAATGTTAAGACCTGGGAATTAAAGTCAAAAATTATCTCTGAATCAATAAAGTTATACACAGTATTGTTTCAGATTTCACACAAAGTCACAGTGAAAACCTTTGCTTACCTATCTTCATCTGGAAGTTGTTAAAGGAATGCTCATTGATGTATTTCATCTGCTCCCTCAGTCTCATGGCGTAGTCGGCCAGTGCAGTAATATGGGTACGGCCCTCTTTATCATAGGTGGAGTCATTAAGACCTGAGGCCGCCATGTAAGTGGAACCAATGGTCTTGATCTTCTCTAGCTGCCTGTACTTTTCTTCACTGATGATCTGACGCATAAAAACACAGCGATTATGTATGTGCACTTTACACATTCTCACACTGTTTTAATATTTCAAAAAAGCAAAAGTCAATTGAAGACAACGTACCTCATCAAAGTCAGCAATGATCTCGTTGAGAAGTCGGAGACACTCTACCCCCTCATTGTTTGCCTCAAGCTCTACATAGAACTCAGAGAAATTGCTGATGGAGGCGAACATGACAGCCACACACTCACAGGACTGGTAGTACAGCTCGTCATTACGCCGCTCACGTGCCAAGAAGTGAGCAGCTACGTCTTTAGGCAGAATATTATGGAGTAGGCGACGATTATAGGCTTGCAGCTCCTCCATCTCTTCTTTCTCCTCTGTGGCCTAGGAATGAATATTACATATATTCAGTTTTATGACTGCTGTGACTTTATTTGTGGCAGTAATGAATGTACACAAAACTGCAAATATTCTATTATAATAAAATACATTATTAAACCATATGTGTGAGACAACTGTGTCAGGGTTAGTGATGTGGTGACTGATGTCCTCTGGTGGATGTTATGGATACCTGTAGTTTCCACAGGAAGTCAAGGCGTGCTGTAGATTCAACCTGCTGCGAGTGCAGGTAGAGTGCCAGGACAAACACTGTAAGGATCACTGGAGTCATGACCCTCAGGGATACTTTGGTCACAACAAATGGGCTGCAAGTAGATACATAGGCTATATTCTATGAACTCACAACAGTAGTGAAAGTGGTGGATTACAGATGTGTATACTGTGTATACAGTGTATATATATAGTCTTACCACTGGTTTGTAGTTTCATTGAAACTGGACCTAAATGAAACAAATTCAGTAAATAATATTGTATTGTAATATTGTGTATATACGTTGCCTTCCTTTGAATATAAGAAGTAATATGAAGTCTTACCATTGAGCACTAGTTTTATTTAAATCACTAAAAAAGACAAATACTGTATTAGGTTCCCATTGTATGCACTATGCAAACATAAATGAAGATCACACTGAATGTAAAAATTATACTAATATTGAACTTCTTTTTTTAAATTGAAATCAGAGGTACGTAAAGCCATTTAAGTTACACCTGATTTACAAAACAATTGATGCCAGACTGTTGAACAGTCTATACATACAACAAGAGAATAGCACTTCCTCAAGCTAATGCTTGAGACTAAGGAAATACTGTAGCACTTACATGGCATTGGAGGTGACAAAGAGGTCAGCGTTGTCAAATAGTGCTACTTGTGGCCACTCCACCAGCAGCAGGAAGGTGAGCTGGATGAGCAGCATGAGGGCCAGCTTCCCTATGCTGCTGATCTGCAGGAACACTGAGCAGGCCAGCAGCGTCAGTAGCACACTATAGCTGAAATACTGGCACAGACAGACAGGAGACCGACACATCACGAAAAGTAACAATGAATCTCAGAACAAAAATACAAATTGACACTTTTGAATGCTCCCATCATTTATCCACAGGAAACGCAAATGGTGAAATGGTGGCATGCAGTGGACTCACCTCAGGAAAGGGGCACGAGGGGACCTGGCTGGGACAAATCTCTAGCCCCCCCTCAACAGACACATTCAAGCTGCGGATCAGACAGGGCGTCACCAGGGCTGCAGAGGTGTTCAGCTTCTCTGCAACACATGCTGCCAAACTTGTAGTGTCACAGGCAAACTATGGGGAAACCAAACCCAAACACACACACATAGCCAATTAAAGAGAATACAACAGTTATTGTATTTAAATTGCATTTATGTTGATTTCATCACACATGTCATGTGTTATCACACTCTAGCTCATGATTGACCACATGTTGAAATTGTTGTTTTCACATTGTTCAAGCTACTGTTTATATTTAAACTGCAATATGAAAACTTTGGTGCTGTGCTTTAAAGCGTAGACAGCTGGGTGTGACATGCATCCTGTGTTAATCATACCATATTAACAAAGGCAGAGATGAAGACAAGGATAATGGTAAATACTCCAACCAGGGTACTGTTGGTGCGAGACTGGACAATCTTCTTCGAAACTGTCTGCATCGCAGCCGGAAAGAGCTGTGGGGAGAACAGCAGAGATAAACAATATTAATGCTAAATAATGCCAGCACAGGCTGCACAAAAACAGTGATAAGATGTCTTGATAAGCTCCCCTACCTTGATGCAAGAGTATATGGCACAGATGAACAGTATGTTGGCAAGTATGATAAATATACTAATGTAGATTCCCAGCATAACTGGAGTGCTGCAAAGAAAGTACAGAAAGTGAGACAGTGAGATGTAAACTTCTGGTGCCCTGTCACAAATAACCTGTACAGCTGACAAATGCTCAAACAAATGAAATGCTTAAACTGTGACATAACCTTAATAGAAAAAGCTGGGTGAAATAACCTAATAATAAGTCTCTATTTTTTATTGGCTTATAGTATGCTATTATAATTCATTTAATAATGACTAGCATCAGTCATGGGACATTGAAAAGACTGATGTTAAAATAGTCTGAACACCTGCTTGATTTCCCCAGCATGAAGGCTATAAGCAGAAAAGCAGTCATTTTTGAAGATTTTCTCAAAGTCAGAATAAAACTACTAACAAGCTGATAAATTTTGTAAACAAGGACTAAAAGCGTTATTTCATTCAGTTCATTTTTAGGACGTACCACTATGTGTAAACGGCACTTTCAGATCTCACACGTTGCAGATTCAGTAAAAGTAAATGTAAACTGGAGCAAAGCCAAAATATGTACTCACTGTGGAAAAATAACAATCTGTATGAAGGATATGAAGCAGAACACCAGCAGAGTACAGGCAACGTAGCCTCCAAAACGGTCGTCCACCTTCTTAGAATACTACAAAGCGAAAAAAAGGATTGGGTCAGCTGTAAAAGCAGAAGCCGGATCAGGTTTAAGTTGAAGTGATAGTCAGTCTGGACCTTTTTCTCCAGACTGGACGTCTGAAAGGTGAGTAGGAACTTTTTAACATGGTCTTTTCTCAGCTGATCAATGCTGCGGGCGTCAATTGCTCGTCCCAGAAATTCGTCCACCTCATCCTCAGGATTCATGGCCTCCTGAACACCACGGCTGCAGACAGAAGAAGCGAAATGAGGCGAGGAGGAGGCGATGTACAGTGGAGTGCCTGCTTTCGGTGCGTGTTGGCAGTCACTACTCACCTATCTTTACTGGAGGTCTCATCAATTCCCTGTAAAAGAAACCGAACACAGAAAGATTACTCTGAAAAGCAGCTGCTGCTTCTGTCCCAATGCAGGAGTGAGCTGATGTCTCACCATTTGCCTGAAGACTTTAGAGTCCTTTGTCCTGGAGAAAGTTCTGTCGGGCACCCAGCATGGCATCAGCCCCTCATTAGAGTTGGCTCGTGTCCGGTGCATCTTAGCCATCATCGCCTTCTCCTCCTTCTGCTCAGAGGGAACAACATGAAGGTTTGACCAGCTGTCCTCCTACAACGCAGCACACAGTGAACAGAAACATCTGGCAGAGGCTTGTTTTTGTGCCCTGACCCGTTTCTGGCTGCAGCCGAGGACCAGGAAGGTCTCAATACTGTTCTCCTTCAGATATGCATTCCTCTCGCCTCCGAATCCTGGCTCCACCTCATAGTCTCCATTAAGATACTGCAAAGTAGCCTTTGTGATGTGGATCCGCCTACAGAGACCAAATGATCTGATACTGACTTCACAATGTAAAATGTTTAAATAAAAAACAATTAATAACACAAATGAAAAATAATGATTGCTGATCAGTAATTGTATTGCTAATGTTATTGAACACACTGCTCTCACCCTGCTTTGCCTCCTGCTTCCATGTGATTGGCCAGCGTGACATCATTTGACCACACGTCAAACTGCCACTTCCTGAGACCCAGCACTCCGCAGTGCACACGCCCACTGTGGATGCCGACGCGCATGTTAACGTTGACCCCAGTCACCTCACGGACCAGTCTGCAGAAACACAACCCATGTCACACACAAGATCAACGTCTACTCTAAAAATGCAAAATACAGCACGAACCAACAGCGCGCACACACACACACACACACACACACACACACACACACACACACACACACACACACACACACACACACACAGCACTCACGAGATGGCCTCTATCATGTCAACACCCATCTCAACACAGCAGTGGGCATGGTCAGCGCGGGGTTCAGGCAGTCCAGACACACAATAGTAACAATCGCCCAAAATCTTGATACGTAGACAGTGGTTTTCCTAAGAAAAAGATACAACACTGTCAAAAACATGAAAACTTCATATAAAGTACATATTACAAGTTCAGGTTAAATATGTTTCCCAGTGTGTGAAAGCTCCTCACCGAGGCCAGCTTGTCGAAACGGGCAAAGAGTTCGTTAAGTGTCATGACCAGTTCCTGAGCTGTGCATTGTGAGGCCAGGCTGGTGAAGCCCTCGATGTCTGCAAACAAAATACTGAGGACAGAAAGAAAGCAGTGAGGCAGTGAGAAGGGGCTTTGATCTCAGGGCGCTGAGATCAGTTTCAAATCAGTCCAGTGAAGCTTGTGTAAAATGAATCTAAATGCTTTTCTTCAAGAATCAAAAGTGTTTTGGTAGAAATGTGCATTTAGGACATTCTTAGTCTCTATTTCTTTATGAAGCCAGGTTCTAATGAGTCTGTTTTAATAATGTTGATGTTGATGTGTATTGCATTTATACATTTAAGTCATTTATTATCAGTCAGCATTCATTATTATTCATCCTATCCAAATACTTTCAAGACCTGATGATTTGAAACAACAAACCCTGCCACAGTCACAGTTTTTGAAGCTCATATCTATGACTCAGACGTTATGTTTATTGCTCAGTGTTGTAACTGGACGTGTGCTAAAGCTTTCCATCTTTAGGGATTATCTTATCTTGGCTACTGGTGGTTAGGTATTATCACCAGTCTTAATTAGCCTCCACTTTGCCAAACCACTAGACCCCCTTATGAGTCTGTGAGCATTTGTATGTCTGTCTATGTCTTTCTATGGTTGTGTGAACAATTTCAATCTGAAACACTGATGTCAAGAGATCTTTGCATGGCGATGCTTGTTGTCATACTTAAGCGGCTGGCTGAATTTTGAGGATAATGTTTGATTATTTTTATGTTATTGGTAGAGAAAGGGGTCAGAGGACACTGATTTATGATTACACATGTACAGGAACACGATAACAAAGTTTGTCTCTGTATTTAATCCATCACTTGGGGGAGCAGTGGGCAGCCGATTACAGCACCCAGTGTAGAGTGCCTTGCTCAGGGACACACCTGGTGCGAAAAGCAGAGATCAAACAGGGGATGTTCTGCTTCCCAGGCTGATGCTCTACCTACTGAGCTACCAGGCCACAAGATGCCTTTGACATCATCTTACACATATATTTGGAGCAGATCTCAACAAAAACAAATTCAACTAAATCTGAATAAAATGAAGCACTGAGGCTAAGTGTCCCTGCTGACCTGACATTGTCGTGTTTCTGGATATAGATCTTATGAAACATCATGTCTTCCTTCTTGGCACTGATGTCAGCCTTCATCTCCATGGCAACGTGCCTTGGCAATACTGACAGCAATAAACGCTCCTGAGATACACACAAAAAAGGAGAAAATGCAAATTGTGTTATTTAAAATAACACAACAAATGTTAGACTGCATGTTAATCTGGATAATTGATAACAATATGTATATTTTTTGAATTTCAATTATTCTCAAACCTTTTCTTCTCTTTTTAATTTTTCTTCTCATGGCTTTTTCTAAACAGACTCTCAAGAAATTTAGGTGCTTCTTGGTTTGATGAGACAAATGAAATGTGCTAAATTGCCTCATCAGGGCTCATGGAGTTCCCATTAGGGGTCAGATAAAATACTTTTGGCTGAGAACAGTGAGGGGGCGCTGTCTCACTGAATGAGCAGAACCTGCTGATAGTGTATTTGTGTACAACTGTGTACATGTGCTGACCTACCTGTTGCTGATTCTCCCTCTGTAAATGTAACCTGGCCTGGATATAACCTCGGGTCTCTTGGAAGGCTTGTCTCTGGGAAACCTCAGCAGGGTAGTGGGTACAGATTCCAATGATATTAGTGCACAGGAAGATGAGGACATTAGCACTCACCTAGCAAGAAAAGACAGGAGGGAGAAGACAAAGTCCAGCTATAGGTGAGAAGAAACAGGAAATATAGAACGCTGAGGAATAATCAGAAAAGCATGAAATATGTCAAATATATATTGTGGGATGAATAAAGTTTTAAAAAAAAGATAACGCTTAAAAATAATCTTCCCTTTATATGCAACCACAATAGATTAGACCCAGGACTATTGCAATATACAAAAATCTGGATGGGAAGCAGCACAGCTCATCTCACAAGCTTAAAAAGTCCTTATTTAGACAGACATGAACTGGCGACAGGTTTTTGTTGATTTCTCTGTAAGGGTTAAAGGATTGCCCCAGATGAGTTCTCTCTCCAAACTAGAATCCTTATGTCTTCTCAGATGTATTCAGCTTCTTTACTGTACTGTCGATATAATAAATATCTTCTCTATTAAAAAACTGGTTGCTAGAAGGATTAAGATCACAAAATGCACTTTAGTGTGTTGATTTGTTTGAATGAGTGCAAGGTTTGATGATGCAGAGCTGAGAAATGTGCTAAAATGTGGTTGTCAGTCAAAGACTGGAGATTTACTGAGTAAATAAAAGACTCAACTAAACATCCAACGTCAAAAAATAAGATTCTCACAGCCCAAGTCTACAAGCAAAATAATCAGACTACAAATGTTGTATATTTTTTCAACATTTTGCAGAAACAGTCCAAAATGGCTCCAGTTATAATATTTAATTATGAGGAAAATGTGGAAATGATTTTTCAGTTGATTGACTAGTTAGTCAGCTCAGCTGGTGAGTGACCAAACTGACCGTTGCAGCTCTGCAGCATATTTGTGTTACAGAATTACATACAGCACCACAAACAGGGCTGAGGCTCCGCATCATATAGTGGATAAATATACACCCTCAGGAAGGAAGTTGGACTTTCTATGGCCAGGGCTTGTTGATTGTTTTTCCAGATTTTCCGATGTTAGTGTGTTAGTTAAGTACTTCAAATTTCTTACTTGAGACTGATCTATACAGTACTTACAAATGCTACATCCACACACACACAGACACATACATCGTGGTCCCTATTCGTAGAATTGGTGAATATATTCGTTATTATTCTACTATTCTAAGGATGACTTAGTAGACATATGCATTGCTGCACTGACAACCAGCCCCCCAGCTGAATTGTGGGAATTGCTGTTGACCTGTCAGAGGGCCACTTCCTTGTTGTGCTCTTGTTTACAGCCTTGATGTGACACCCCTGACTCCAGAGGCTACATTTGTACAAAGGTTGAGTGTGCACCAAAAGGAAGCCCAGGACTGCTACATCCTGTACTAAACAGCAAAAGGAGCGGGAGAAAAGGCTTCAAAGCCTGTATTCCAATGGAGTTTTAAGCTTAAACACAAACGTGTAAATATTCAATGTTAACTATTTTTTTTATCATATGTCACCTTTTAACAAATCAACAGCAAACCAAAGTTAATGATGACAAAATAAACAAATCCCCTCCAACCCACTTTGTGACTATTATGAAGCACATTACACAATGTGTTTTTTTTCTTTTCAAGCTTCACTGGAAGGTTTATCAAAACTATCTAAAGGTACAGTAATAGTTTAAAGGTTTTGTTTCAGAATATATTTTAGAAATGATCTGAGCAAGATTAAAGTTGTTTGATATCCTTAAATACTTCCTGTTTTACATAACTGTTTTTTCCTGTAATTCTTCTATTGAGCCACATTCACTTTCTCTGTTCTGTCAAAATGCAGTGTCAATGTAGAGTCTAGTATCACAGACAAAAGAGTAAAACAAATGACAAATGTACAGATGAATTTGAAGCAAACAATTGGTGGAGTAGAAAGAGCAGCAGTGCAATAGACAAAAGATAAAAAAACAAATGCTGAGGGTAGAAAGGAAATTAGTGGTACAGTAAAGAGCAGGCTAAGGAAGGAAAGAGAAAAGGTGAGCAACAACAAGTGTGTGTGTGTGTGTGTGTGTGTGTGTGTGTGTGTGTGTGTGTGTGTGTGTGTGTGTGTGTGTGTGTGTGTGTGTGTGTGTGTGTGTGTGTGTGTGTGTGTAATAGATAGCATGTACATGTATGGGCCACAGTGACATTAGGCAGATGGCTCCACGCGCCCGGCTCTGTTTACATTACTGTCTCTGTTCAAGCAAAAACAGCCATGAGACGAAAGTGAAACCTGCAGCTCGGTGCGTGTTTGCAAGTGAACACCTCGCATCGGTTCGCATGGGCCCAGTCCATCCTCTCTGTGTGGAGATGTGCTCTCTGCAGCGGCGGTGGGCGTTGACCTGTTGAGATCCGTTCTACGCGTGCGTCACCCTGCATGTGTCTTTGCTCAGAGGCTCAAACTAATTGCTTGCTTTTCTCTAAAGGACGGGGACCAGTGCGTTTACCGAGCGCACATTAGGCTTGCGTGTTTACGCAGCAACACTCCAGCAGGCAGCGTTTACCTGCTACCTGTACGCACGGCCACGCTTGCAGCGCGGGGCCACTGCATCTGCTCATCGGCTCTGTGCTCAACAACACACTCATTTATCTGAAGTCGTCACTTACGCCTCGTCCTGCTGGCCTTTCCTTTGCTGGTTTGGTCCAGCTCCATTATAATCATACCATTACGCATTACAATCTTCATTGCTCACTCTTCCAATATAATTATGTCTCATAAAAGAGTTATGTTCACTTTGTGACGACTAAAATAAACAAGGAAGTAAACATCACATTGCTGGAACATCATATGGTTGTTGCTATTGTTTTGTTTGGCCAGTGTGAGGAGAAGCCTAATGCCTGGATAGCAAAACGGCATTACGTAAGAGTTGCTCTGATCTACATGTATGTAGCAAAGCCAGCCTGCAGTAATACTGGCTATTATAACATTAAAAAATGTAGTTGGTCATAAAAAATGACTACCTGTATGTTTAACTATGCCATGAACCTGAAATGTTCAAGCAGACTTTAAAAGATGAGTTATTACTTTAGTGGAACAATTAAAGTCAAATAGAAACCTTCACATTCATACAATTTTCCCTTTTTGCTAACTTATTACAAATCCATACTCTTAATGTCATTGTTTTAGGTTTGTTTATTGTCAGTTGGAATAAACATCCTAAAGAAATGAACAGATGAAACAAGATTAGATAAATAATACCATAACAACCCTTTAGCTTGTTAAGGGTAAATTAAAGTGAAAAGTTGAATGTGAGGGGACCATAATGAATGAGAAATTGTCTGAATGTCTGCTCAAAGTCATGCCAGACTCGACAAAAGCCTATAAGTCACAGTCGCCACATTTGACAGGCAGGCGAGGATAATTTAATAATATTTATCATTTTTGTTCTGGTTTATGATAGATTTAGCACAGCAGCCGTTTACTTTAGTAGGAAGTCTGTGTCTCTACGGGTTGACTTTTAAGGACATCAGTCATTTTTTTCAGTCTACAGAGAGGTCATGTGGGAGAATATGTATGAAACAACATCCTGAGACATTTCAGAAGATTTTATTTGGTCAGATTTGATTCTTAACTTTTCATAATTTGAATAAGACTTTAGCTACTTATTTGATAAAATCTAATCACAGACTTCTTTGCCACTGCTCTCTGCACCCAGCAACATGAAATCAGGACATTTAGAGATAGTATTTTATTTTAGATTAACAGAAAAAGTAAATCAACTTAAAACATTTGCTTTGAACTAACTAACAACTGAACAACTGTTTCGCAATCCTTATCAAACTGGAGCAAAGTTTGGGAGCTTGTTTTTGGGGTTGGTGACCTGCCTCTTCTTCAACTTCCTCCCATCCTGCTCTCCAGCTTGTTTAGCTCACAGTACACTTCTTCCTGATGCTTGGTATTGTTGCTGCACTAGATGCAAGCAGCTGTGAGAATGCATCCAAATTGTATGACATGCATGCGATCGCTGCAGTGGTTCACACTGGATACTTTACTCTCCCTATGTTTAAGCCACATAAATTAGTTCAGAGGTTGTTCACATGCTAAAATGGGCCTTGGCTACAGCACAATGTGATGGAGGTATTATATTCGCTCCTAACTTATTATTCATATTAGAGGGTTGCATTTTGCAGCCAGCAGTCATTATGCACAGACGATGGAGATGTGGTGATGAGGGCGATATTAAATATAACTCAGTGTTGTCTCTCTCTCTCTCTCTCTCTCTCTCTCTCTCTCTACTTCTGCCCGTGCTTTTTTCTCAGTCTTGTGAAAGGTTCTTCTTAGTGTTGGCCCGAGACTCACACCCACGGAGACTGTGAACTACCAGAGGTGGCAGCACACATTTCACTTAGCAACTCTCACCCACATTCCACAGTCTTCCTCCAAAGACCTGTGGTCTCCCACCCAGGTTCAGGGTGGGTGCAGCACAGGGACCAGTTGAGGGAGGGGGGACAGTGGGTTGGTGCAGAAGTGGGCCGATGTCTCACAGGTTTAATATGTCAACGAGAGATGTAAAATGAAATATAAAATAGAATTAGAAGTTGTTGTTGTTAATATATGATTGGACAGCAGCCATGGGCTACAGAGGTCAACTAAATATAGTGAGAACAATATTTCACACTCATATGAAAAAATAATTTACGGAGGTGGACAACACTGTCCAGACATGCACGTACAGAACAAAACGTTCAAAAGCCCTTTTCCCAGAGGGAGCAGTGACTGAAGGGATCGCACTATGGAAAGGGCTTGCGAGTCATAGCTCATTGGCCTCACAGCAACATCTGGAACTTCTCTGAACATCTGCGTTAGATCAAGCACTGTAAAACCAAGTCCAGCCCCCCCAACACAATGACAGAGCTTTGCTCGTGATGAAAAACAAGAAACTGTTCCGTCGGTTGCATCTTATCTTTTCTTTAGCGTGTCAAATATATTCTTTCCTTTATTTTTTCCTGCCTCCTCACACTCTGACTCATGCTCACTGTCACTTTTAGCCTTTGTGAGAGTCTATGTATGTGTGAGGTGCCAGGCAGCTGCTGGCTTTGTGTACTCAGCCTGAGCCTCATGTCTACACACAGCTTGCTCTGCCCTTATCAGAAATGACCAGAACCACATCAACAGATAAGTCAGGCCCCGCCTGGTCACTCTGCACTGCACACTGTGTCAACGCCACTCGCACTATGAGGCGACATTCGCGCTCGGTTTTAAATATTGGAACATTTTCAAAAAAATCAAAACGGTGAATCCCAAAATTCTTCATGCAGTCTAGTCACTACAAATGAGATTCCTGATGAGAACTGATGAGCAACCTTGTGTGGAAAGAGACCAGCATTTCACACTGCTTTAACTTTAACTAACTATCAATTTATAGTTCTTTAATTTGGGAAATTCTTTTTTTCCAGCAGGAATAATAGTTTATTATACTTTGTTTCTTAGCCTATAAATTCCCACCATACTGACTAACACTAAACTGTTCACACACGAGTGTCATTATCTATATGAAGCATAGAAAAAAAAATCATTTAATGATGTGCACGCACACAAGCAAGTTTCTATTGTCACCATAATAAAACACAATCATTTACTTTATACTTAACAGAACTCAACGCATTGTTGATTTCATCATGGGAAGGTTTAAAGCAAATTGTGCACATAAAGAACATATGGCTCACCATACAGTAAAGAGAAACTTGTCCTATTTCACTGCAGATTCAGAAACTCGTTCATAGTGGAAGGCTTCACTCATACAATACTGCATACGGTTACATAAACTTTAAAACTGTGGAAGAGGTGTTTTCTGAGAGTAGTTTAAAAGTATGTTGAAACAAATAACAAATATCACTAAAGAGCAAAACATTTTTGTCTAACATTGTGCCTGTATTGTTTTTGTAAAACACATGTTAGGCTAAGAAAATTAAGACATAAGAATATAATCAACAGTCACAATAATACTATAAAATAAATGGTGAACACTTACTTGAAATGTGAAGCCAGCTACTCTTATGATACTGGTCCTATTCTGTAAGCATGCTGGAGGCCCTAACACTGAAGAATACACAGCATGCATATTACAGCTGGCAACCAGGCAGGTGTGACTTCTGTGGGGAGTGTGACTATTATAGCATCCTGGCACTGGAGTTGTGTTTAATACAAAAAAACACAAAATAAAGAAGCTGAAATAATATTTTTAATATTAAGCTTTCCTGTGAGGACACAAGGCCTCACCTGCAGTGGTTCAGGGATGGTTGTGCTGAGTAAAGAAAAACCTCAGAGCACAAAATAGGATGATTCTCTTAATTTGTAATGAGCATTTATGCCAAAAAGAAACTCATCATACATGGATTGATTACGGATTACAAAATGTGTATCTCAGAGGCCCTAAAATACACCTGGCACAGAACTGGAGCTCCAAAAATGCAGAGTCACAGGGAGCTGACCACAGATAAGCGTGGAAAAGAACATCCTGTGCATCCCTCCCTCCCTACTCCCCACCACCCCCCTCGTCGTCACCATCATCATCATCATCATCATCATCATCATCATCATCATCATCATCATCATCATCATCATCATCATCATCATCATCATATCACCTCTCTTCTGTCATCTCCACGTTTAATTATGGACTGTCTCACTTGGACAGCAGGGGGGAGGAATCAGTCAAACACCCCAGCATCTCAAAAAGGGGCAACGCCGCTGTATTCTGATTCTTCCAGAGAAGTAGGACAAAACTGTATTTATTTATTTTTACACTGTATGTTAGAAGGCTGAACTGGGTTTGCTGCTTGAGTCATGTTTGTTTCCATGGTAACCGCTGAACCAGGCGAACACAGACACTGAGGGAGACACTTAGCAATGTTGCTAAGTGCTGCTTGTTCCCCTTCATTCTCAGAAGTGATACAGTACTAAACTGATAGCACTCACGGATGCACAGAGTGGTTGACTGGTGGTATCTGTTTGTGTTTATCTATCCATGTAGCTAGAAAATATATTGGCTGTATGGTGTATTTGATATTATGTACCACTGTACTGCATATGTTTATATTATTAAAGCTACAGCCTATAGTGAGTATTTTATTATTGCATAGTTACATAAGCAACCCAAATATTAACTATCAAACCTTTGAGAGCAACTGAGCTGATCCTTCTTGTGTCAAAATTTATTGCTTATTACTTACTTATTAAAAAAATGATCAATTAAGTCCTAAATCATAATGGCGATGAAAAGGAACGCCAAGTAAACTGGCCCTGGCATATTCTAAAAGAAGGAATGATGAATATGAAAGGCATAAAGATATACAGTATAATAAGAATGCTATGCTGGTGGGTAAATGTACTTCTCTTCTTTTTACTATATACTTTAAATAAAACTATTTACTGTACTGTAACAGTATATGGTTCCAGTTCACTGTGTATTTATTGAATAGTTCCTGTTTGTATTGTAGCATTTGAGCGTTTGCCACTACATCTCTATGTATCTATTTCTATCCTGTGCTCTAGCATCCGATATTTCCCTCTGGGTATTATTTACATAATTTACTTTATTAACATTATTTACAAGGAGAAACAATTACGCAACAAGAGACCACATTACATTCAGATGCATCCTTGTACGTTTTGAGACACGACTGTGTGTGTGTGTGGGGGGGGGGGGTCCTATCAATTAGCACTTAACCAGTTCATGGGTAAAAAGTGTATGGGATAGGCAAAATGCTGATACTGGTGAGTTAAACCCACATGTCCTTCATCAGGAAAGCTTTAGGTCTGCGTCTCATCACACTTGTTGCCTCCTCCTAAGCTCACACAGGATGTTTTATAGCTGCATCTTTGAACATATGACCATCACAGGCTAGGAAGCAGGTCTCTCATCTTTCTATATAATTCAAATCTGACTGCTCCTTTGCTTATGGAGCTGCTGTGAACATCTGAAACAATGGGTACACTGCGACATTTCTTCCGACGATTAAAATAGATTTATGCTCCACTGGAAATGTACAATTGAGTAAACATTCATTTATAAAGTTTGACGTGAGACCAGAGTCATGTTACGTATAAACTAAGCGCATTACTACATCAGAGGCACATTTTTATTTCAACTCTATTTGCTTATCTTATCTATTGAATACAAAACATACTTCAAACACTTGAGTGCAACGTGAAACTTGACAAAGAAAACCAGAGAAACATTCTGACTGTACACTGATATAGAGTCCACATACTGTAAAGGCCTGATTTGCCTTGTGAAAGCTGTTTAATGGGCTTTAGGGGCTTAACCCAAACTCTGTGTGGTCAAATATGAGTGATCCATCGCAAAATGCATTAGGTTGCAAAAAAGGAAATCACTGTGGTATCTGCAAACCCTGAGTATCAGTGTGTGTGTCAGGGTCTAAAAGGCAGGTCCATGTGTATGCAGAAAAAAAGGGGGATAGAGTGACCGGCCTGACGCAGGCTCTGATAAGACTGTTCCATGTGACGCAACAGTTAGCAGAACCGCCAAGGGCTGAGTATTTTTAGGAAACAGTGTATGACCTCGCAGTACTTGAGTCAACAATATCCACGCAACAATGGCCATTGTTGGGGGCATACAGCACATAACAGTGGGGTAAAGAATGTGCAAATATGAGAAGTTTCGGTAACACAGTTCAAAATGCTCACTGATTTTTGTAAATATCAGTGTGTACATCACGCTTTTTGCAAGAGCACATACAGAACAGTACATGTCAGATCTCACACTCAAACAGAAACCCACACACAAAAGAGGTGGGACAATGGCTTTGTGATGTTACATCCAAAAGAGGAACAAGCAGCAGCAATCTAGAGACGAAGAGGAGACGTCAACGTTAACAAAAACATGAGATGGTGTGGGTTTGTGTGGCACAAGCACATATGCAGATTGTGTGGAACCTGTCTGCAGAAGGAGGGGATCAGGACCGTGGCAACACCACATACAGCAGAGGCATGAACTCATGACAGGATGTCGCCATTGTTACACTTTCACGTTAGACTGGTGTTCGCTTTGAAGGTCATATAAGCAAGACAGCCTTCAAAGCAAACACCAGTTTGAACTGCCTCATGTTCATGTTAAAATGAAAATTCAGCCAGAACAGATTCCACAGTGACGGTACCGTAAGTTGTAAAAACCCATGTAACTGTAGCTGCCAATGCCAAAAGGCCTAGAAACGACTAGACGATAAAAACCAGGGCCACAAAACATGGAACCAAATCAGGACCATACATTTTGAAAATGAAATAAAACTATTTGAAGCTGAAAACTGAAATATTTGTGTTAAAATATTTTTGTATGCAAAGTTTTTAAATTCAAATATAAACTGTAATATTGTCAGTTCGAGATTTTATGTTTGTTTTATTTCATGTGTTTTCAAGTTCAAAATCTTTTCTCAGTTTTCGTATTTTTCGGTTTTGATGTGGTGGCTGGACCACCATGGAGGACCGATCAAAACGGTTTATGGACTTTTACTTTGGGAACTAGGAGAATTGTGATTGCAAAATATTAAAGTACCCACTTAAAGACAATGAAATAGCTTTATCTGTCAAATCTATACATTCTAAACAAACTAATACATCTAACTAGTTTCCCAAAACACCTGTACTGAATATCTGCTCGGCTGCGATGCTCAGTGAGTCCCACAGGACACAGCTTCTGTCCAGCCGTGGCAATCAGGCTGCGGTTGGTGGTGGACCAACTGGGTAACAGTAACATCTGGGCAGCTGTTTTACTACTGTGGGAGCAGCTACAGCAGCCTGGCCTGTATGTGATGGAGCACATCATTGCAGCCTATCAATTGTCTTTCTCACATGATGATGATGATGTTTCCATAGTTGACTCCTTTAAATCGTATTCTTTTAAAACTCAAGTATTTAAAAGCTGATGGCCCCAATTCAGCATCATAAAAATAAACACAAGGCTGTGCTCAAATGTAGAACTGTTGTTTGTATTAAAATGGTAAATGCTATGCAGTTTATGCTGACACTGGGTAACTTGGGGTCCAGTGTGTTGCCAAAGGACATTTCGACACATGACTCGAAGCCAGTAATCGAACCACCAGTCCTGTGACTGGTGGACGACAGCTCTACCTCCTGAGCCACTGCCCCCCTCCAACAACATGAGCAACATCTGGAGATGTTATTTCAGATTGTGGAAAAGGAATTGAGACTATCAATTATTATTTGTTCTTCACGCAGCAGGGGTGAAAGCTGGTGTGTTGATTACTAGCAGTTTGTGTCTCATTAGGACCCTTTAAACTGATATTGGAATTGTAATCTAGAGTGTGTCCAGGGTGATCCCCGTCATCCCAGGATCCAACTTTGAAGGTAAATGCAGTTGACCATAACCTCCCAGTTCAACTCAACACGGATTTCTGCAGGAGCAGAGAAGAGGAGCCCGTTTATCCACCACTCCTTATACATGCCTTCATTATTATCTCTACCTATCAACACCAACAGAAACCACGCTGGGTTAATGAGTTACTGCAGAAAGAGGAAATAATTGCACACAGGCGTGAAGCAGTGATTGATGGCACTGTATTACTGTGTCACACAGGACACAGACAAGCTTAAAAGTAAATAGCAAAGCTGGGCTGCAGATATCTCATGACAGTCTTTTACTTAACAAAGACAAGCTCTGTTGGAGCCTGTGATGGATTGTATGCTGATATATCATGATGCTGATGAGTTCCCATATATCACTAAGCTACCTGTAGTCCTGTACTTCAGTATGTACTTGTACACATCCTGTCTCGCTGATATACACATATTGATCGGAGACATAAAGTGACAATCACTGATCATCAGTGATCATTAAGGCCCACATCTCACCATTGTGTTCATGTTAAGGCCTTCTGATTATAAGTTTTCCCTGAGGACACTGACAGTTGTAAAACTGCTACAGAAAAACATCAGTTCGCTTCCAACCCTCCTCGCACCTCCTCACCCTATCACCCCACCATTGGAGGAAAGTACAAAGCGTCCCTTGTGTGAGAGCACAGAGACCTGAGTGATACTGCTTTATATCATGGTATTCTCCCACTGTCACACAGCACACACAGAGCTCTGCAGCCGGGGCGGTTCATTCAGCCCACTGACCTTCAGCGAGCTTAGAGGTCCTTGGTGTAACACACAAACAAATCCTTGTACAGTAAAACCTAATTATGTGCAAATACTCCCAACATATAGACACTAAGAACCTATAGTTACTTATTAAGAGTTTAACCTCAGACTTTACAACTAATTCAGCCATAACTTGAACCATTATTATCTGTATAGCTTATCTATCTGATTATCTTTGCTTTTTCTCAAAACAAAGTAAGAAATTCTCAAAATTGAAAAGTTTATACTCCAATAATAAGAATAGTTGGACTAATAATCTCAGATTAGATACTCATTATACATACATAGTTTTGTTTTTGATCAGCAGGAGGGACCTCTTTGGTGGAGATGAAGCTCCAATAGGTTACTGTACTCCAGGGAACGTTCCTGGAGAGAATGCACCTTCAGGAAAGCATTTCATCTTCACTGACAGGAATTTAAACCAGCGCTGCTCAGTGCTTTTACAATTCTATATCAAAAACAACCATACGTAGTGTAATTAACGGTGTGACTCACACAGAATAATGGTCTGACTAAAATTTCTCTTGACGGTGCTCATTGTCACGTTTAGGTTTCGTTTCACAGCTCTCATCGACGCCTAATGAAGATCAGACAGTGATCAGGTGGTGAATGAATGCTGGTTGGCCTGCTGGATGTGCCAACACACAACTGTTTGCTAACACATTCCACACATAATCAAAATAAAAGCAAAAGCATGTTAAAGAAATAGCTACTATATGGCGTGATGACTATAACTATAATACAAATTTATAATGTGGCATTAGTGAGAAATAAGCACCCGAATCCTTTTATCCAAAAACAAACAACACAACCAGTGGTCATCTGTTTTTTTGCTAGTTAGCTGCTTAAAGCTAAACACTTACAAGCTTCACTACTCTAGACCATCATGTTTATGTGACCTCAACAACAACATGCTACATAACGTGTCTACTAACAAAAAGGTCTGTGTAATCTATGATTACAGACAACACGATTAGAGAAATACTGAACATCCATGTTGTGTGTCACTCAGCCAGTCGCATGTAAAGTCTCACCTGTTTCCAGAGGAACTTGTCTTCCTGGTTGATCTGCCAAGTGGTGACCACATGGATGATGGACAACACTGCTCCACTCAGAACCGCTGCTCTCATCCTCACCGGCAGCAGAGTGTAGATGATGTAGATGAAAAACACCGACCACCAGATGCCCTCTGAAGCGCTCCGAGGTGCGACCATGAGCACCCCAAACACCTGTACCGACACCAGGACGCCGATCACCAGGTAACTGACCATCCACATGTAGTCCTGGTGGAAGCCGTTCCGGTTGCACACCACCATAAGCGCCATGAAGAGCGCCATCGCCACGGAGAGTGCGGACGAATAGGCCACATGAGGGGCAGCGTGGACACAGTGGAAGGTCAGCATGATGCCACACACAATCACCAACACCCCCATGAGCATGGTCAGGGAACTCTGGTTCAGCCTAAAGAAGTACCGCTGGTAGAGGCGCTCCAGTTTGCGCGACTGGAACTTCTTGGACTGGAACACCCGCACCACCCTGAGCCAGCAGTCCGCAGGGGTCACCACTCCTGCTGCGCCATTGGCACCCTCATCCCCCATGTCCCCACTTCCTCCATTACATCCCCCTTTTCTTCCCTTCAAGTCCCCGTCCTCGAAGCCCAGATCAACAGATTTCAGACCTACCCCCTCGCCAGGGCCCGCCCCCCTTTTCCCGTAGTGGTCCTCTTGCCATCCGCAACGAACGCCAAAGTTCCCCCCGCCTCCCATCGCCCCCGCCACCCCTCCTCGGTGGTGCTGATGGAGGGGGGCTCCGGAAGGTGGCTCCATTGCATCTGGGTCCCGCAGACAGCTCATGTAACGCGGGTTGCAGAGAGATGAGCCTCCCTTCCGTTTGGACTTTTTGCCATTGCGTTCCCCCCACGCAGTCTTGCGGTCGTCCACTCTGGCGACTAGGAAACCACTGAACCAGGACATTCTGTGTGTGAGAAAAGGCAAGTAAAAAATGATGCCTTGTGAGAAGGCCAGGTTCTCAATCCACCCATAGAAGCTGGTCATTTACCTGTTGGGGTTCTGGTACATGTCCCAGCCCTGTTCCGTGTAGCCGGTTTACTCATTTATCCCCGAGGAGGAAATTTAGAAGAAGTAAGGAGGATCCTGAAGAGGCCGACTGCAGGGCTGCAATGACTGGTTGGGTCTAAACGTGCAGCTGCTCCAGATATTTGTGCAAGAGCCACTGATCAGACCAGAGTTAATGAGCCTTCGAGCCTAGCTGCACATCCGCTGCTGTTTCTAGAGGAGAAATCAGACACATACAGCAGATCTGAGTGAAACCAGCAGATTAAAGCACTGTCATGATGTCATGGCAATTTAGATTAGGTGAAACACCTGATATTATGATAGTAATGTACCAGTCTTGAAGCTTATACTCCTAGATTCCAAATGTGACAGGAAATGAAATACCTCACATTTTCTGTTAAATGGACATAAATCTAATTTCCTGCACAACCAGGCACAAACTAACACAGAGGAGACGATAGTGGGGTTTCCTTTTTGAAGGTGAAGCAGAAGTTGCTCAATAACATGGCATCTGGGATTGGCAGCCAGTGACACAAGATATGCAATAAATAGAGACAAATGCAGCATTTCAGTGAAGGAGGTGGCGACAAACCAGCCTCTAAAAAATGATCCGAAAAAGGAGCTGCTGATATTTCCCTGTTACTTTTGTTGCACACAATAAAATTTACATTTACCCACAATATCTGAATTTAATTAATTAACTCCCTATCACTGTTTTGTAGTTTTTAATAATTACTAATTAATCATACTAATATCCAATGTTTTGCTGCTCTAATTGGAGTTAAATGCGTGGTGTCAATGTGTAAGTTATGAAAAGCTTTCTGTTTTCCTGCTATAAAGTCCGGTCCCTGCAGAGAGGCTCAGAATAAAGTGAACTAGCAAGTTTATTATAATGGATATATGTATATAAAATAAGAACATTAAGCCTGATGTTAGTACACAATGTCATAATTATGTAAGAAATGTGCGTTCCCGGCCTGGCTCTAATCATGTCTACATATGCAGAAGCAACTGCTAGCAGCTGATCTTACTGACGCCCTGAGCTTCACGCAGCAGCGGCAGCCGGACGCGGCCGCGGCCGCCGCTGCTGCCGCCTCCCAGACCGGCATTTCATTTTCAGCGGGGAGATGCGCGCAGCTGTGCTCAGGCAGCGCGTCTGATAGATTGGAATCGATACAGGGAAGATTAGCACGGCCCCTGCAAACAGATGACACGCAAACTAGCATATCCTCTGCGTGCGCCGCGCTGCGCTGCCTGCGGACGTGCGCCTTCTCTGGCACCTACTGTATCCATCCCAGCCGTACTCCTCCTCCCAGCTGGCAGCGGATCGACAAGAAGACCCCCCCCCCCCCCCCCCAACCAAATCAGCCCCCCACTTCTCTGCACAAGGTCGACTAGCCTGTACCCGTTTGTAAACGTCGCGACGTCGGTGTCGGTGTGTTTGCGTTGCGCTCGGCTGTAGTCGCTCCACAGCCTGTGCTATTGTAGTAGGGGAAGAGGGGAGAGGGAGGCTGGATATTCCTGGGGAGGGGGCGCGAACAGCGGCCGTAAAGTCATTCATGGTGGGCTACAGTAGTTCCTCCCTGTCTGTGGTTCAGTTGTCATCCAGGCGCAAAAATACATGGAGCATTTTTTCAGGCGCTCCGGGCGCGCAGCGCACTGAATTGGGATATTTGGCTTTTGTTCAGCGGCCTGTTTTGAATATGCCCGTTTGCGGGATTTTCTGCGTTACGATAATAAATGAGATGCCACGCACAGGCAGGCCGTGGGTACGGGCCCACAATCAAACAACGTAGGCTTCTTGTTACATAACACCACGGCCTGTGTGACCACCGTAGCGGCGACGGTCAGCCCAGCCGTCCGGTGGCGAGCGTCAACGCACAAACGCGCCTCTGTCAGCGCCTTATTTATTTTTGATGCCAGTGAACGTCCTTCAGTCTGCAGCAGAGCGACGGCGCGCGGGCTCCTCAGACGGACAAACACGGGTACACAAACACACATACGCGTGTCACTGCCGCGGCACATTCCTCAGCATCAGCTAGTGGACGGAGGACTGGCGGCCAATGATGCTCCACATCCCGTCATTTATGGAGCCTTTCGCGAGGAATGGCACGTAAGGCTGAAATGAGGGAGCATGAGGCAATGAAAAATACGGATCATCATCAGAATCGCCACTCCAGCCCTAAATGCAGCCTGCCCATCAGCTGCTGTGATGCCGCGATGCGTGAGATCCGCTCGTAGCAGCGCTCAGATCTGTTGTTATTGGTGGACAACACACCGACTGTATCCTCTGTCACCGCCGCCACCAGCGTGAAGCCGGGGCCTCGCGGCAACCGTCGCCAGCCATGTCATTGAATCCTGCTGAAATGCTGAGTGACAGAGACGCGGCGGCACGCGGTGCGTCAGTGCAGCCGCGTCGGAGACGTCGGTGCGACCTGAGAGCACATACGATATATGTGGGCCTGCAGCGTGTTACGGCGGCGGCTGCGGTGACAGAAAGACGGACTCACCGTGATCATCTCCGGTTTCTGCTCCCTGACAGGACCGCAGCAGACAATCCGATTCCGTGCGGCCGTGGCTCGTAACGACCAGGGTGCCGGACCATCTGAGTCCTGGCTGTCCGCGGACGCTCCAGTAAAATTGGTCACCCCGTGTTGGATCTCCTCCTGTCGTCTTCTCGCTCCACTCCCTTGCCTCTCCTCCCCCTGACCCTCTCGGATCCAAGCTCCGCCGTCAAGACGTGGAAAAGAGAGACACCACATTTTCCGGTCATTCTTTTCCGAAATAAAATTCAACACCCCCGTGTTCCAATCGACAACCTTTTATAATAATTGCGGAATTATATTTTATTACGTCTATCGAATAATAGAATTATATTTTGTTATATTGTTAGAACAAAAAAGATACATAATTATAACATAAACATAATACAACCAATATCCAAAACAAAATGAAAATACATCAAAGAAAATGTATGCATTAAATTATGAATAATCAGTAACATTATTGTTAATGGTTATGGTACAAATAATTTCAGAAATATAAATATATGCACATATATAATTACACGTACATATTTAATACTTATAACTAACGTATAATAGTAAACCACAGACATTATAGCAAAAAAATTGATAGCACTACAACTAATTGACCCAGTCCAGCGGGTAGCAAGAAAAAGCCAGTAACGGGATATCTACGCACCCCCAGGTACAGGAGGGCAGATGCCCTAAACCACACACAGGTCCACGCCCAACGGCCCACAGAGCGCTGCAGGAGCCACAGAGACCCCACCCAGGGCCACATCAACTTTTTCCCACATCCCACTTCAGCCAGAGACACACACCCCCATTTAAGGTCTGGACCGATTGCCAGTTCCTGTTGTTCACTGCTGTGCTTCGCTTATCCAACTCTGGGTTAAATACTAAAGTCGTCTTCTATTATAACCTTTGAACCAGAGTGAGCACACAGCGATTTGTAAAAGGTGTGAAGGTCCTCTTCATCAGTGTTGTACACACTAGCTATGCAAAATGTAATATTTTACATAAAAACATAATTAATATATCTCTTGCTTATGGTGCTATAATCACTTGATGGTAGTGATGGGGGGAGAGTGGACCACCTACATGCTGTAGCTGAGAGGAGGATGCTGGTCAAAGTGTTACACGTTGTTGCTCATTAGCTACTAACTAATTGTAAATCTTTAACAAACATAAGAATGTGATAAGGATGATGAATTTTTAAAAATACATAGCTGCAGTGAGTATTCACATTACGCAGTAATTTTTCTGTTTTAGTTATTGTTCCACTGGTGGTTAGGTTCACCACGAAAGCCTTGACGTATACGCTCTTATTTTGAAAGGGACTTCCTCTCCTTTTTGCTGATATGCTGTGTAACTTGATCTGGTTTGGCGCAGCTCTCCTCAGCCCAGGCGCGCCTCTTCTCCCACCACCAGTCTCTCAGTCCCACTTTTAGTAACTAGGCACTCCCTCTAGCGGTGAAGCAGTGCCTGCAGCGGTCCAGTACCTCCAGCTGTGGCCTTCAGAATGGCCTTTTCAGATGAGAAAACACAGGGGTTTGAAGCTAGCCAATATTCTTATTTCAATATTTGAATCATTTATTTATGACACTGAACATCACGACATATTTGTTATGATGACTTGGCTATTTTCCATTGTATTTCAGCTTCTTAAATGCATGTTTCACTAATGAAAAGCAAATTGTGATATAAAAACTTGGACATTTTATTGGCCAAAATGTGCAAAAATTTTGTAATGCAAATGCAAATAAAGGTCTATGTCCAGAGAAAACAGAGAGAAGCGGCAGTAATATGTGTAGCGGCTGAAAATGGCCATATCCTACAACACCCAGAATGCACTGCGCTCTGTTGAGTCTCCCAACCTGCTGTGATTGGACCCACCTGATCCGCCGCCGGTGGACGTGTTACTCCTCAATCAAATGTTCAGACATTGCTTTGATGTGATATTATAACAGTGTGTTTGAATAAGGACATAATTTCTAACTTGTTTAGCAGCTTTTTATTTCGAATCAAAGCAGACAGTTGTTAGAAAGCCACAGATTCTTCATTTAGCCACAACTCTCTTCTTTTCCTCATCTGCTGTTAGTGGCTGGAAAAACAAGATGGTTGTCCCTTCTAAGAGTCTTTGTGTACCTAGAAAAGGATGAAATTAGTTACTGAATTAGTATTAGAGTTGCTGCCAGCCAGGCTAATGCACAAGCTACGTTAGCAACGTAAGCTAACGCTACTCCCCACAGTAAGAACACAACCAGCATCATTTAATAACTTTATACACAATTCACAGCACCAGCTAAAACAATAAAAGGTCTATTATATTACTTACTCAGTGCTCATTCAACCCTTCTGTTTAGGCTGTTTTTCTGTTTCTGGTTTCCGGTCCTTGCCAGATGCAAGGACCGCCGAACCGCCAGCTCCTTGTAATGTTGGGTAACTCGTCTGCGCTTCACTCTGGCCCGTAAAGGGAACAACGAATATTAGACTGTAGTAATACAAGGTAGAACTTATATTCTACTTATATTCTAGGTAATCCAGAGCAGGTCCTCCGGCCATTAAATATTAGAGTTGTATGCCTATGTGATGATAAACAAGGGTGGAGAGAGCAGTTGAACTCCTGCAGCCTGGCCCCGCCCCCTGTCGCCTGACCCCGCCCCCTTGTCGCGTGGCCCCCCTCTCAGCCTGATGGTCCGGGGCAGGTACAGAGAAAACCAGGAAGCACTAGCACCGCCAGGGCAGTTGAGAATGACCTGTTTTTTTGTCATCTTCAGCTGCCCTGGTGGATCGATACAGACAAATAAATGATTCTTTCTCTGCATAGAAATTATGGGGCTGAGTGTTCCTTCATTCTTCAATATTACGCGACATTGTTTGGGTCAACCCCAATTTAGCATTGGTGAAGTATTCCTTTAACAGTCTGATGAATTAGTAGTTCTTTGAGGTTTTGTTAATGTTTATGCATTTCTTTACTTTATCACGAAAACCTGATGGAACAATATAAAATAACAGGACAATTTAGGGTTTAAAATTATTTTTTGAGACCAGACAGGGGCCATAAAACTGTGGATGTAGCACCTGTTGAACATGATGCAAGTATCTTACACTGCTTATAATACAAATAATAAATACAAATAAACAAGTTTGGAAAAGTGGCACAGAAGGCAGACACACTGAAGGTGTGTTACTGTTCATTGTTGCCTGGTCTAGTTGCAGTTATTTTACTGGAACCATGATGCAACAGTTTTAGATTGGTGGTTTCACTGACAACAAGCCATCTTAATGCAGGCTTTCTCATATTCATCAATACTGAAAAATGCTGTATTCTGGCATGTGAACCAGGCCCTGTTCATTAAAGGACTTACAACAACTGATATGTTGTAATATGCTTTCAAAAACTGGAAGATCACAATTTATAGAAAGCAATGAGAAAGGAAATAAAGACTCAAAGAATCATTTGTCACTGACCACAGACCATGGGTCCATCCATCCATCTTCAACCGCTTAATCCTGTACATGGGGTCGCGGGGGGGCTGGAGCCTATCCCAGCTGGCTATGGGCGGGAGGCGGGGTGCACCCTGGACAGGTCGCCAGTCCATCGCAGGACCAGACCATGGGTCCAGCTTTTTATTCAAGGAAAGGTAATCCACTTTTAATGCTGAATCCTTACTGTACATAATATGATAAATGTCTGCTGTCTTGCTCGCAGTACAGTAAGCGTTGGTTCTGAGCCTCTACAAAAATAATTTGAGATATTTATAAAGTAAATATTGCTTCTAAGTTTTGGTGTGGTCGGTTGTCAACTTAATGCTTATACAGTTATTGCATATTAGATACAGTATAATATATCTCTGGTTGCAGTGTTTCCCCTGACGCTGAACAGTATTGTAATACTATAGTAACATTAACACCTGCTCTGGACTTGTGAGAACCTTGAGTTTTACAAAACACTAGGAGAGCACATGCCAAAAAAAAATATAATGTAAAATGTCAGACAATATTCAGTCATCATGATTACCTAAAGGTTATGATAACATATTCAGGTTTGTGGTTTTGTTTTTGTATGGCACAAAATGTTCTCCTTAAACATGGGCACTTAGTGCCAGGAAGAAAAATGCAAGATTATGACTAAAATTTCTCAACAAGAAGTCTGCAGAAATCAACTAATGGGCAAAAACAAAATGTTGCCCTCGTCCTTCTCGGAAGTGAATCCGGCCGTGGTCAACATAAAGCGGTAGGCGACCGAAACACGCTCCCCTACTGGACCCTCTCACATCATCTGACTGTGCACGTTACAGGCGTTTGAATTTTCCTCTGCAAAGCAAATATTATGCACAGAAAAGAGCGGGTATGGCGTTTGTAAGAACACTCCTAAGGAAAACGTCTAATGTATCTGTATCTACTGCCCACATCCATTGATTTGTGCGCCGGGTAAAACAACCTTCACACCCCCGGGAGAAGCGCGCACTTAGTACGGACCTGCACGATTACTCGTGTGACGACGCGTCGGTCCTAACGCTTTATTTCAGCCCCGCTACTTCTCCTTGTTGGCTTTTTATCCCGCGATGCATCGCAGTCTTTCCTGCCGGCTGAGTTTGAATGTCAATCCCACCCTTTTCTGCGTGTTTTCGCACCCGCGTGCCGCTCCTCTCGCAGCCTTTCACTGCATATAGATGCATTTTGCGTCCCCCGTTTGCTCCGGTAACCCATGTCTGTGTGCATCCTGCCTCCCTGCGCTCTCAATAGATGGTGCAAGTCAAAATGTCCAAATCGCCTGTAGACCCTCTGTCTGCTGTGGAAACCGGCTCTCAGTCGCACTATTTTCAGGTAAATCCGCACACGTTCGGGGCGAAATGGTCCAGCTACTTGTTGTTGCAATTGAGGCGTCGCGCTTTTGGCATCGAGCTATTCTTTAATTCTTCTCCTGACTGGGCTTGAAACTGCAGATTTATGCTTGATCAATGAAAAGCCAGTGGGTGCAATTAAAAAGTGGTTATTGTGCCTTTTACGCACGGAGAGAGCAGGACGCTGATTCGTTTACTGATTCAGATCGGACGCCTTTATGGATTCGGTGCTGATGCTGTATTATTCATTTAAAACGTGTTTCCTGTTTTTAATCCGTACCAACACACACATCCGTGAGGGGGCTTTGTGTTGTTTACATTGGTGCAGGCAGACCGTGACTCTGACTCACCTGTAGCCTCCATCTACAGGCCTGCCAGCGCACACCGCAACATCCAGGCTTTCTTATTGCAGGAGGCCTGAGGAGAAGTGTCTGTAGCCGTACAGCGTGTGCAGCGAATGCAGTGAGGGTGTGAGCCCAAACGAGCCAGCAAATCTGATTACTGATATCATTCTGAATCAATTTTTATGTAAATCGCATCTATTCAGGCTATTATTCACTTCTCCTCTATTGTGTTTAAATCCAACAATTAGATTTTGCATGCACATCTTTTGCACTAAACCGAGCCTTTCCTAAAGACATTTATTATTTTTCCTCATCCTGTCTCGTTTCTCTTTCACATGTTTTCTCTCTTTCATCGCAGCTGCCCAGGAAATTGCCTAAACGGAAGAGCCGTTTCAAACGTTCAGATGGCAGCACGTCTTCTGACACAACATCCAGTTTCATCAAACGGCAGGTAAAAGCCACCAAAACATGTGACAGGCAGGGTACAGTAGCTCACTGACAGGATTATATGAACCACACTGCTGCGGATAAAGGGTTAAAGCGCTCTTTAAGGCTGTAGTCTGTTGGTAGCCAATCCAAGTTCTGCTCTGCATGTACAAGGGTTCTGTTAACCTGCTCTGCATCCTCAGCCGTCTGCTCAGGTTGTTAACTTTCTCAGTAGAGGGCAGCAAAATGCTTGGAAGTGAAAATTCCCAACACAGCTCAGCTTTTAATTAATGTTTTCCGGTCAAACATGTGAATACGTCTTGGTGTTATTTAAAAGGATCTGTGTGATTCTGGCTTGGTGGAGTAGAATAAGGAATATATATACATTTTATCATTTATTCTGCTGCTACTTTCAGCTATGTCTGAAGATGTGTTGGAATAAAATGGGTGTCACTGTATAAAGTGAGCTGTTGTGATCAGAAGGGATGTGATTATGGCATCAGAATGGACAGTGTACTGATGTTGGGAAAGATTGGTGTTACTGT